>NC_041728.1:56642919-56762919 GCF_004115215.2 Ornithorhynchus anatinus
CAAAGGTGTGTTGGCGAAAACTAAGAGATTGCACAAACGGAGAAGCAGCATGGCCTAGTGGAGTCAGAGGTCCTGGGTTCTAGTTCTGACTCCACCACATGCCTGCTGTGTGATCTTGGACAGGTCACTTCATTTTGAGCGTTTAGTACGGGCTCTGCACATGGGAAGTGCTCAGTAAATAGCACTGATCGAGTGATTCTCGATACCTGTTCAATGCCCGCTCTCCCTCCGATTGTGAGCCCGAAGCGGTTTCATCCATCAGTGGTCGATCAATGGTCTTTATTGAGCTCTTATCGTGTGCAGGACACTGTACTGAGCCCTTGGGAGAGTACCTACCGTGCAACGGAGTTGGAAGACACATTCCCTGCCCACAAGGAGCTTATTAAGTCTAGAGGGGGAGACAGACATTAAAATACATAAATGACAGATATGTCCGTAAATTCTAGGGTGGAGGGCGGGGTGAATAGAAGCAGCGTGGCTTAGTGGCAAGAGCCTGGCCTCGGGAGTCAGAGGTCGTGGGTTCTAGAGAAGCAGCATGGCCCAGTGGAAAGAGCACGGGCTTGGGAGTCAGAGATCATGGGTTCGAATCCCTGCTCTGACACTTGTCAGCTGTGCGACTGTGGGCAAGTCATTTAAGTTCTCTGTGCCTCAGTGACCTCATCTGTAAAATGGGGATTAAGACTGTGAGCCTCACGCGGGACAACCTGATGACCCTGTATCGACCCCAGCGCTTAGAACGGTGCTCTGCACATAGTGAGCACTTAACAAATACCAACTTTGAGAAGCAGAGTGGCTGAGAAGCAGTGTGGCTCAGTGGAAAGAGCATGGGTTTAGGAGTCAGAGGTCGTGGGTTCTAATCCCGGCTCCGCTACCTGTCAGCTGTGTGACTGGGCAAGTCACTTGACTTCTCAGTGCCGCAGTTACCTCATCTGTAAATGGGGATTAAAACTGTGAGCCCCAAGTGGGACAACCTGATGACCCTGTATCCACCCCAGCGCCTAGAACAGTGCTCGGCACATAGTGAGCGCTTAACAAATACTAACATTATTAATCCCGGTTTCGCCACTTTCAGCTGTGTGACTCTGGGCAAGTCGCTTCACTTCTCTGTGCCTCAGTTCCCTCATCTGTAAAAAGGGGATTAAGACTGTGAGCCCCACGTGGGGCAACCCGATTGCCTTGTATCTATCCCAGCGCTTAGAACAGTGCTTGGCACATAGTAAAAGCTTAACAAATGCCATCATTTTTATTATTATTATTAAAGCATACAGATCCAAGTGCATAGGTGAGGCAGAAGGGAGAGGGAGTTGAGGAAAAGAGGGCAGAATGGGGGAAGGCCGCTTGAGGAGATGTGACCTTAATAAGGCTTTGAAAGTTGGGGAAAGGAGAGTGGAAAGAGCCCGATCTTGAGAGTCGGAGGTCATGTGTTCGAATTCCGGCTCCACCACTTGTCAGCTGTGTGACTTTGGGCAAGTCACTTCACTTCTCTGGGCCTCAGTTCCCTCATCTGTAAAATGGGGATTAACTGTGAGCCTCACGTGGGACGACCTGATGACCCTGTATCTACCCCAGCGCTAAGAACAGTGCTCTGCACATAGTAAACGCTTAACAGATACCAAGATTATTATTATATGGAAGGGAAAGGGGTTCCAGGCCAGAGGGAGGAATTGGGAAAGGCGTAAATGGCGAGATAGATGAGATCAAGTCACAGCAAGCAAACTGGAGGTAGAGGAGTGAAGTGTGTAGTCTGGGCTGTAGTAGGGACAGGGACTGTGCCTGACCTGATAGTCTTGTATTTACCCCAGTGTGTAGTACAGTGTTTGACACAGAGTGAGTGCTTAACAAACAGCAAAATTTTAATTATTATAATTGTTATTATTATTAGGCTACCCCTTGACTTGGGTTCATTCATTCATTCAATAGTATTTATTGAGCGCTCACGATGTGCGGAGCACTGTACTAAGCCCTTGGAATGTACACTTCGGCAACAGAGAGAGACAATCCCTGCCCAATGACGGGCTCACGGTCTAATAATGATAATAATGCTGGTATTTGTTAAGCGCTTACTATGTGCAGAGCACTGTTCTAGGCGCTGGGCACTGGGCCCTTCTAGCAGGCATAGACAGCCTATCCTGCCTGAAAGGATCCAACATATCTCTGGTCTGAGCTGCCTCCAGCTCACAGGGGTGACCGGAGGAGGCCATCTGTCCTTGAGAAGCAGCATAGCCTAATAGATAGAGCACAGGCCTGGGAGTCAGGAGGTCACTATGTGTGATCTTGGGCAAGTCACTTAATTTCTCTGTGCCTCAGTTCCCCCATCTGTAAAATGGGGATTAAGACTGTGAGCCCCATGTGGCAGAGGGGCTGTGTCCAGTCCAGTTACCTTGTATCTACCCCAGCGCTTAGAATAATAATAATAATGTTGGCATTTGTTAAGCGCTTACTATGTGCAGAGCACTGTTCTAGGCGCTGGGGTGGAGACGGGGTCATCAGGTTGTCCCACTTGGGGCTCACAGTTTTAATCCCCATTTACAGATGAGGTAACTGAGGCCCAGAGAAGCGAAGTGACTTGCCCACAGTCACACAACTGACAAGTGGCAGAGTGCCTGGCACGTAGTAAGCGCTGAACAAATGCCCTTATTATTAATGATTATTGGACTAATTGGCAGAAGGGCAAGGAGAGAGAAGATTCCAGTCCCCTCGGCTCCAGATTTCCATCGTCCAGCCTAGAAGGGATCAAAGATATCTCGTTATAAGATTGAGTCCTCTTCCAATGGGGAGGAAATTCCGTGACAATGGGAGATGAAGATGATACTTTCCTAGGAACCAAGTATGTGGACAATTCACCATGAATCTCCCTGCACACACAGAACCTGCGCCTATAAATTTAGGCATCCGCCAATTCTACTGTCGTGTACTTTCCCAAGAGTTTAGAACAGCGTTCTGCACACAGTAAGTGTTCATTAAATACCGTTGATTGATCGAATGATGGATAGTTCCATTTCCAGTACCAATCTTTTAGGTGGTCTGTAGCGGGTGGACACTTTGGCTTGTGATGAGAAACGCCGGCTCCTCCCAACCTGAGGACTGGAAGAGTTCTTCACTGGAGGTGGTAGAGGAAATCTTAAAGAATTCATAATAATGATGATGGTATTTGTTAATTATGGCACTTGTTAAGCACTTACTATGTGCCAAGCACTATTCTAAGCGTTGGGGTAGATATACGTTAATCGGGTTGGACACAGTCCCTGCCCCACGTGGGCAGCGTGGCTCAGTGGAAAGAGCCCGGGCTTGGGAGTCAGAGGTCATGGGTTCGAAACCCGGATCCGCCACCTGTCAGCTGTGTGACTGTGGGCAAGTCACTTCACTTCTCTGTGCCTCGGTGACCTCGTCTGTAAAATGGGGATTAAGACCGTGAGCCTCACGAGGGACAACCCGATTACCCTGTATCTACCCCAGCGCTTAGAATAGTGCTGTGCACGTAGTAAGCGCTTAACAAACACCAACATTATTATTATTACTCCCCATTTTGCAGCCGAGGCCCAGAGAAACGACTTGCCTAAGGTCACGCAGCGGGCAAGTGGCGGAGTCAGAATTAGAACCCAGGTCCTTCCGACTCCCAGGCCCGTGCTCTGCCCACTAGGCCACAGTGCTTCCCCTAAATGGTGGGTTTAGGTCGAGACCCCCCTTCTTCCCTCCCTACCCCCAACCTGGAGACCCCCTCGCTGACCCAGGCGGATCATCCGCTCTTCAGTGTGGCCGCTCAAACTGCAGGTGTCACTGTAAGATCTGAAATGGGGGTTTTGCTCTTTGACTGTGGCTGTCACTTCAGGCCCTTACAATGAAATCTGCCTCCTGCCAAATCTCCACGTGGAGAAAAAGCCCAGGCAAAGCCTAGGAAATAGCCAGAAACATAATTAAATCCCCCTGCCCCCCCTCCACTTCGAAAAAAAAAAATACCACTCACTAAATCAGCATTTTCACAAGTAAAGTAAATGTCTCTCCAGGAAAGAATGCAATTAGTCTACTACTTTTAGACTGAAAAATGTTCGAAATTCCAGGGGCTTTGGGATTAGCGTTTGACCTCTGCTGACCCTCCGCAAACTGACAGGCTGATCTGCGGCAGGGCCTAGCAGGTGTAAACATTAAAATGCTGATTTGATCCATGAGATGCTGAACAGTTGAAATTATTTACAGTAATTTACAATAGCCTAGCAACTCAGCCTGGATCAACACATTATGTAAAAATTCATTTTCTCTTCCCTCTTTTGTGGAGTCTTTATTTCCTGAACACACAAAATCAGCAGCAACTGAAGAGTCAGGACTATCAAAAGTGGTGTATTTAAAGTGGTTTTTTTTTCTTTTCAAAGGGAAAGAAACAGAGCAAACAGCCACCATAATAAAGAAGGGATGTTCTAATTCTGTTTCTTAAAGCCTCAAATCACAGAACAGACTTTTCTCTTTCTCTTGAAACTGCCGTGGATCGGGTCGGAGCGTTTGAGAAATCGCAGAAGCGAAAGAACGCTTTTATGGGTATGTTGGAAAATGACATATTGAAAGCTTTTTATGTAAGAAATTTATAACAGAAATACAATATTCTCATTAAAATCCCATCTCCACTGCCTGTTCTCCCCCACCTGGATTGCATGGCTTCAAAGCCGGCAGCCTGGTATATGACACTGATTATCACACTGTGTTAACATTTATGAGACTGTGGATTTTCTTTTGATGTTTCTGGGCACCGTATATTTACACAGAAAAGGAGCTTCTCCCCCTCCCCACCCCCCATCCGAGATTGAATTTATTGGGATGCATGTCTCTGATTTCCTGCTCAATTCTGGATATTTTAAAATCCTGTGTTTCATTCTGTTCCGGCAAAGCTTACCGGGCACACGCGCACACACACACAAAAATCTGCTGGAAAGAGTCCTTTGAGGTGCGTCTAATTCATCAACGCGGAGGAAGTGATCTCAAATTTCCCAAAATTTGAGATTTTAAATTTCCCCAAATTTCTGGGATATAGTAGAACAAACGCATCGGGCGGGACAACTCCTAAGAGCCTGATCATTTTTGTCCAGAACAAAATATCAAAGAGAAAAGAGGAATTCTAGACATCCTCCACATCGTGGGTTCTAACCCTGGCTCCACCACTTGTCTGCTGTGTGACCTTGGGCAAGTCACTTCCCTTCCCTGGGCCTCAGTTACCTCATCTGTAAAATGGAGATTAAGATTGTGAGCCCCACGTGGGACAACCTGATTACCTTGTATCTTTCATTCATTCATTCAGTCGTATTTATTATTAATAATAATGATGTTGGTATTTGTTAAGTGTTAACCACGTGCAGAGCACTGTTCGAAGCGCTGGGGGAGGTACAGGGTAATCAGGTCGTCCCACGTGAGGCTCACAGTTAATCCCCATTTCACAGATGAGGGAACTGAGGCCCAGTGAAGCGACCTGCCCACAGTCACACAGCTGACAAGTGGCGGATCTGGAATTCGAACTCATGACCTCTGACTCCCAAGCCCGGGCTCTTTCCACTGAGCCGAGCAATGTACCCGCCCCAGAGCTTAGAACAGTGCTTTGCACCTAGGAAGCCCTTAACAAATGCCATCATTATTATTAACAGTGTTTGGCACATAGTAAGCGCTTAACCAATACCAACATTATTATTATAGCAAGCGTTTAACTACCATACTAATTATTATAGTACGCGCTTAACAAATACCATTATTATTATTATTCTCCACTTCTTTCCCCTGCTAAAAAAAACAAAACAAACCCAAAGCTGGGGGGCAGGAGGCTATATAATTTTTGAATAAGAATAGCCCGTATACTGTGACCGCGGGCTAAATGCAAATCTTCTGTTTTCAAACACAGGCTGGTGAATTCTTATTAGGCGTTCGTGCTTGAGTCCCCAAGCAAATCATCACATATTCATAAGAGCGAGGGGAAGGGGTTACTTCCACATTCAGGTGTGTTCTGCTAAAGCCCCGTCCCTTTAATCTTAACGAACAGCTCATTTTCACCCATTTTCTTCAGTTCACAAAGTGTTAAGGGAATAGGAGATAAAAGAACCCGCCGCCGCCTTAGCAATACCCCACAAAGATCTTTTTAGTGTCAACTTAAATGCACACAAATAGCAGATGATGATCTCTTTTATTGGACTAACATTTATCCAGTAATATCCACACACTTTTAAAACCATTGAGACCTCCTCTTCAGGTGTTCATTTGAATAGAAATAGCTGAATGAGTGTTTTTATAATTGATCCCCCGAGTACTGAATGTCTGGTGCTGCATAACCAACATTTTCCCATTGCTGATTTTTTTTTTTTCAAATTGCTACTCTGCAAAATTAGGATTTTGTTCAGTTTTGATAAGAGACTTAACCTTCCACGTGCCAAAAATGAGGGTCTCCTCGGCTACCTCGCGCTCTTCTTGATTTCTTAGGAAAAACTTCGAGCCGGGCCGCCGGATGATCTGCAGACGAAGAAGGTTAAAAGGCATTTACTTGTAGCTCTCCTCTGCCCCCGGGAATCACGACTCTTCAAAGAGCTCCCACTCGCCCCTCCAAAGCTTAATGAAATGTCCTCGCTCTGAACAGCCGCACGGAAACTCGAAAACTTGGGCCCTTTCTCCCTTCTCTGTGGCTTGAAGTTGAGCTGAGGCTGCAGGGTGCATTTTAACCCCTCTGATCCTCCCATCTCCCTCAGAGACCCGGATGTGGAGTTGAAAAGAAAACAAAATCAAATCTGTCCATTCATTCGATCATATTTATTGAGCGCTTCCTCTCTGCAGAGCACTGTACTAAGCGAAGTGCGGTTCGGCAACAGAGACGACCCCTGCCCTCAACGGGCCCACAGTCTAGAAGGGGCGAGACGGACATCAGAACAAATCAACGGGCAAAAATCCAGCGAAGGAAGCGTCTCCTCCGCCCTGTGGAACCTGCATCCTGGCATGAGTTTTCTAGCTTGGGCTTGCTTAGCCATTTTGACCCAGTTAAAAGAAAATCACTGGGTAGGGGGTGGCAGAAATGCCTATGGAAACCTGAACTGGGAGACCTCCAGAAAAGCTTTTCCTCTCAAAGGCAGTCCTGATCCGATGCTAAAACCCGCCGCCGCAGAACTACCTCGATAGTGCGGGGAAGCAGAGAAAGATATGATAATGGCAGTGCGATAGAAACCGGTTAACATTTGTGTGCCATGCTAAGCACTCATGAGGATAAAGAAAATACTGGCTAACCACTAGAGAGAACCACTTATGTTCCATGATACGAGCACTACAAGCCCCGGTTCTATCAAACTATCATCAAGTACAAGATCCATCTTTAGTTAATTTAATCCTGTAGAGCTGAGATTCATTTTATTGGTGGTTGTGCAGGAAGAATTACGCTTCTCCATGCTTGCCTTGAACTTCAACCTGAATTCTCAATATGGGTGCCATTGAATAGCACAAAAGCAGAGGCTCTGATATCTAAGGTCCCAATTTTTCAAAGATTATTCAGCTCGAACACACAGGATTCTTGTATTCAATTCACGCCGGAGATGCACGGAACATGCTTGTGATTTTTTTTTTTTCCCCCTGAAGAAAATGTCATTTTCTTTTTAGCAGAGAAGCCATTCGTTCATTAAATGGATAATCCTTTTCCCTGATGCCTGCGTGGTTATGAAGGCAGAGCGCGGGGACTTTTCCGAGTTGAGTTTTGGCCTAGCGGAAGACTTGGCTGGCAGTGTCCCAGAAGCTCTTGTAGGGCACTGAGGAGGGTACCTGCCCTGGGCTAACTGCCAGAGGGACGCTGCTGCTCCCTTGATTATGACGCTTTGCCGACGGAGTAGATGAGGGCTTTTAAGACCTCCCACTCCAACCCGAAGAGAGAGAAGAAGCAGCAACAGGAAGTCCTCCTCATCCTGGTGCTCCCACCCACAATGGGGGAGAGGAGGGACAGCCGTGGAAAGGAGGGAGGAGAAGACCTGTTCTGTTGCTCCCTTCTCAGGAATGGCACTGCTGCCTAACTGGGCCGCAAAATGCCTCAATCAATCAATCCTCGAGAAGCAGCCCTGACCTAGTGGGAAGAGCATGGACCTAGGAGTCAGATGACCTGGGTTCTAATCCCAGTCATCCCACCTGTCGGCTGTATGACCTCGGGTGAGTCACCTAACTTCCCTGGGACTCAGTTTCCACAGCTGTAAAATGGGGATTCGATGCCTCTTCTCCCTCCCACTTGGACTCTGAGCCCCATGTGGGACAGGGACTGTGTCTGACCTTCATTCATTCATTCAATCGTATTTATTGAGCATTTACTGTGTGCAAAGCGCTGTACTGGCCTAATTAACGTGTACTCACCCCAGAGCTTAGAACAGCATTTGCCACTCGGTAAGCACATAACAAATGCCATTAAAAAAATGGTATTCATTGAGCATTTAATGAGTACAGAGATCTACGTCAAGCCCTTGGGAGAGTACAGTATTGCAGCGTTGGTAGACAAGTTCCCTGTCCATAAAGAGTTTACAGTCTAGAGGGGGAGGCAGACATTAAAAAAATTACAGATATGTACATTAGTTGGGGGTGAGGTGAATAAGGATCCAAATGCGATCCACTGTCGTAGAGAGGGTGTCAGTTTCCCAATCTCCAAAGCACAGGGTGAGGCCCGCAGAACACCGCAGTCAATAATAATATCTGTGGTATTTGTTAAATGTTTACTATGTACCAAGCCTTGGGGGAGCTATAAGATCATCGGGTCCCACATGGGGCTCACAGGAGAACAGGTATTGAATCCCTACTTTGCACATGAGGGAACTGAGGCCCAGTGAAGTTAAAAGGCTTGCTCAAGGTCACCCAGCAAGTGAGAGGTGGAGCTGGAATTAGAACCCAAGGCCTCTGATTTCCCGGCCCCGGGCTCTTTCCGCTAGGCCACGCAGCTTCTCTGCTCTGCTTCAGTGCTGTTTCTTGAAGGCCTACTGAGTGTGAAACACCATACTAAGAGCAAAGAGCTTAAAGGGGGAGAGAGGCAAAAATGGTTTTCATAGTGGGAGCGGGAGATAGAACAGGATTCAAAAAGGAAGTTGCACAAGTCTGTAGCCACAAGGGCAAAAATAGGCTTGTCCCACAGTCTTCTGGCTTCTCTACAGCTCCAGGACGTAATAATTATGTTGGTATTTGTTAAGCGCTTACTATGTGCAGAGCCCCGTTCTAAGCGCCGGGGTAGACGCAGGAGAATCAGGTAGTCCCACGTGGGGCTCACAGTCTTAATCCCCATTTTACAGATGAGGTAACGGAGGCACAGAGAAGTGAAGTGACTTGCCCACAGTCACACAGCTGAGAAGTGGCAGAGACAGGATTCGAACCCATGACCTCTGACTCCAAAGCCTGGAGCCATGCTGCTTCTCAAGGACATGTTCTTGGGAGAGAAGAGTCACAGTGCACAGAGAGAGAGAGTTTGTGTGAGTGTGTGTCTAGGGGGAGCCTGTCTAAGTAAGCTCCTCCCACTAGACTACAGATTTCTTGAGGGCAAGGATCAGATCGGGTCTACTCATCCTCCCAAGTCCTTAATGCGGTGCTCCGCACACAGTAGGTGCTCAATAATGTATTGATTGACAGGGTTGGACTACGCTGGAGTGGGATCCACTTTAGTAAGGAGAATGGCTTGATGGGAGAAGAGAAGTGCAGATGGTGGATTTGCTTCCTATTGGGTTTAATTTATAGTTAAATTAACGATTGGGTTTGATTTATAGTTGGGAACTGAAGAAAAGGCAGACCATAAGGAAGGAACAGTGCGCGGGGTCCGAAGGAGGGAGGCTATAGCGGTGTAGCCTTGGGGTGACAGTTTAACCGCAGGCTGAGACATAGCCCTGGCCTCATTAGACTGTAAGCCCATCAATGGGCAGGGACTGTCTCTATCTGTTGCCGATTTGTACGTTCCAAGCGCTTAGTACGGTGCTCTGCACATAGTAAGCGCTCAATAAATACTATTGAACGAATAAGCCAACAGATCAGTGGCCTAGTGGATAGATCACGATCCTGGGAGTCAGAAGGATCTGCGTTCTAGTGCCGGCTCTGCTACTTGTCTGCTATGTGACCTCGGGCAAGTCAGTTCACTTCTCTGTGCCTCAGTTGCCTCAGCTGTAAAATAATAATAGTAATAATGGCATTTGTTAAGCGCTTACTATGGGCCAAGCACTCTTCTAAACGCTGGGATAGATACAAAGTAATCAGGTTGCCCCTGGTGGGGCTCACAGTCTTAATCCCCATTTTCCAGATGAGGGAACTGAGGCACAGAGAAGTGAAGTGACTTGCCCAAGGTCACAGAGCAGACAAGTGCTGGAGCCGGGATTAGAACCCAGGGCCTCTGACTCCCAAGCCCGTACTCTTGCCGCTAAGCTACGCTGGGGATGAAGACCGTGAGCCCCATGTGGGACAGGGACTGTATCCAACCTGAGTTGCTTGTATCTACCCCAGCGCTTAGAACAGTCCCTGGTCCATAATAAGCACTTACCAAATACCATAATTATTATTATTATTATTTTCAGCATTGCCACCTTCCAGTCAAAGGACTTGGGCCTCAATGGAAGAGCCAGGGAATTGGGCTTGTTTTCTAGTATCTCGCTTGTTTTCTAGTCTGTCATCAAGTCCACCTCCGGACAGTCTCTGCTCTGTGGCCCCGATCATCTCTCCTAGACCCTAGGGAGTCACACGTGCTGGACAAGTCTTCCCTAGAGAGGCAGCGGGGCCTAGTGGAAAGAGCACAGGGCTGGGAGTCCGAGTTCTAATGTGGCTGGGTTCTAATGTGCCATTTGCTCTGCCAATTGCTTGCCGTTTGACCTTGGGCAAGTCCCTGAACTTCTCTGTGCCTCAGGTTCCACAGCTGTAAAATGGGGATTCAATACCTGTTCTCCCTCCTACTTGAGACTGTGGGACAGGGACTGTGTCTGAGCTAATTAACTTGGACCTACCCCAGTGCTTAGGACAGTGCTTGACACATAGTAAGTGCTTAAGTATCATAAAAGAAACAAACAGACAAGGCCCCCAATAGCCAATAGGCTCGTTTGCCTAAGTGGCCCTATTGCCTCTGAGGACTGTAATTTGCAGAGGGAAAAATCAATCAATCAATATTATTTATTGAGCCCTTACTGTGTACAGAGCTTTTGCACTAAGCCTTTGGGGGAGTACGATATAACAGAGGTGGAAGACAAGATCCCTTCCCAAAAGGAGCTTACAGCTTACATGGGGAAGCAGCCATTAAAATATATTACAAAGAGGGGAAGTCGTAGAGCATGAAGATATTTGCATAAGCGCTGTGGAGCTGGGTTATTAAAGCGCGTAAGGGGTGTCGGTCAAGTTAGCGGTTGATCCTGAGGGGAGGTAGGGGAAAAGAGGGTTTAGTCAAGGAAGGCTTCTTGGAGGAGATGTGATTTGGGGAGGATTTTGCTCCCGAATGAGCTCCAACTGGGTCCACTGAACTGTGGGACTCCGAGTTTAAACTGTGAGGTGAAAAGTATGGGGATGCGTTGTTCCATTCACAGTAATAATAATGACATTTGTTACACCAAGTACCGGGCAAAGTACTGGAGTGGACACAAGATAATTCAATCTGACACAGTCCCTGTCTCACATGGGGCTCACAGTCTATACTGAATCCTCATTTCACCCATGAGGAAAGTAAGGCACACAGAAGGTAAGTGATTTGCCCAAGGTCGCAAACAGCAGAGCCGGGATTTAGAACCCATGTCTTCTGACTCCCAGGTCCGTGTTCTTTCCACCGGGAATGCTGCTTCTCGTTCTGTTCTCAAACAGGTAGATGTGCCCTGTAAAATGTATTCCTTCTCGAGGGTGGTTACGAGACTTTCCAGGATGCCTAGCTGATTCACTTATTATTTACTCATTATCTTTATTATTATTATTATAATAATTATTAGGGAAGCAGCGTGGCTCAGTGGCAAGAGCCCGGGCTTGGGAGTCAGAGGTCCTGGGTTCGAATCCCAGCTCTGCCACTTGTCAGCTGTGTGACCTTGGACAAGTCACTTCACTTCTCTGGGTCTCAGTTACCTCATCTGTAAAATGGGGATGAAGACTGTGAGCCCCATGGGGGACAACCTGATTACCTTGTATCCCCCCAGCGCTTAGAACAGTGCTCTGCACATAGTAAGCGCTTAACAAATACCAACATTATTATTATTATCTAGAAGCTTCTAGAAACAGGGTAAGTTACCTACGAGATATTGAAACCTGTCTGACTTGCCTTAACATTTGCTCTCTCAATCTGTACTTCTACTTTTTAAAAATCCATTTCCAAATCAAATAGGGTGTGGTGATTCTCTGGGTCAATTCCTTTTATAAAATGCAAGGTCAGTCATATCTCCTAAATTTTTTACTGTAAAAAAAGATTGGCGGGGCTTTTTTTTTCCTGCTTTACATTCTCTTCATTTGGTTTCCACCCCTTAAGGAATGTACAGATAATTTTCCCTTAATATGTACTGGTTCATTTTAAGGGGTAGAAGTTTGTCTTAGAGAATAGAATTGCTGTTTTCTCTCTTTATTATTGATCACTCCAGCTAAGAAGCTCTTTCTAAACCCCATTCTTTCTTACCTGACAGGTTCTCTGTGACTTTTCAAAGATAATTGTCATTGGTTTAATAATTTCATTATCTAATTCCCAAAAGATACCAAGCTGCTGATTTGGATATATTCATTTTTTCTGAATGCTCTCATTCCAGCTTTTTATCAAGAAATCTATTGACACATTCTTCATTACTTCCTAATTGTCAATACCTTTTTACTTTACTTTTCTTATTAAAGATGGCTTTGCAAAAAAGAAGGTTCACCAACTCAGATATTTTAGTCTCATCATTGCTCTTTTCTCCCCGGCTCATTTATTAGCTTTCTGGCTTTCCTTTTCCTCCTGATTCCCTCAAATGTGTCTTTCATTTTCTTCTTTATAATCAGATTCACAACTCCGGGTGGGGATGAAGGACATTTCTTTCTCTAAGAAGCTCAACTCTTTCTATAGAGAATTCCCACCTGAAATACTCTTCCCTCTCAGCCTTGCAAAATTAAATTCTCCCCACCTCGTCCTCTTGTTTTCCCTCATCGTATTTTCCTCCTCTTCTTCTTCCTCCTCCTCCTCTTCGTCTTCCTTCCCCTTCTCCTCCTTAGAAAATCCTTCGAAGTCCTTAGAAAGAGTCTCTTTCTTCCAGGTGGCATTTCCTCATTAATCATCTCTCCTTCCCGTCCATGTCATCTCCCCAGTCACCTCAGGACTCCTGTGTACTTCTTTATTCGTGTGGTTTAATTTATTTATCCACTTGTGTTTACTACTTATAATTATTCTCACACTCCTCTGCTTGCCAATTTTTGTCTGCTTGTTTTCTTCATTAAAGTGTAAGATCCTCGAGAGCAGGGATTGTGTCATTAATTGATTAACGATGGTATTTGTTAAGCGCGAAGCTCTGTTCTAAGCCCTGGACACTGTTCTATACTTCTTGTGCACTCCTTTGGCTCCTAGCTCAGCGCTCTGAACACGGTAAATATTGCTGACGACGACGACGACGACTTCAGTCTTTACTCCGTTCCTGCCAAGTGCTGTAGGATTGTTAAAGAGGTGAGGAAATAGGGAGGATGGGGAGAGGGAACTAAAGGTTTTTAAGAGATGTGACCACTGAATGATGGGCTTTTCCTTCTCCTCAAGAAACTCCAGTGGTTGCCCATCCACCTCCACGTCAAACAAAAGCTCCTCACCATTGGCTTTAAAGCATTCAATCACCATGCCCCCTTCTACCTCACCTCACTCCTCTCCTACTACAACCCAGTCCACACACTTTGCTCCTCTAATGCCAACCATCTCACTGTTCCTCCATCTCATCTATCTCACCGCCAATCCCTCACCCAAGTCTTGCTTCTGGCCTGGAACCCCCTACCTCCTCAAATCCAAAAGACAATTACTCTCTCCACCTTGCAAGCCTTAATGAAGGCATATCTCTTCCAAGAGGCCTTTCCTGACTAGGCCCCCCTTTCCTCTTCTCCCACTCCCTTCTGCGTCACCCTGACTTGCTCCCATCTCTCCTCCCAGCCCTGCAGTACTTATGTAAATATCTGTAATTTATTTATTTATTTATATTACCGTCTATCTTCCCTGCCCTTTGTACTGTAAGCTCGTTGTGGACAGGGAATGTATCTATTTAACTGTTATATTGTATTCTCCCAAGCGCCTAGTACAGTATTCCACACTCAGTAAGTGCTCAATAAATATGAATGAATGAATAAATGAATGTTTCCGGGATCAATAAGGGACAGAGAGGAGGGCAGAGAGAAACAGTTTGTCTTTGGGTTCCTCCACCACAGGTTGATTCAAACCCACATGGCCCCTGCCTCGCTTTCCCTGGCTTTGCCAAAATGGAGGAAGGAACCAGTGAAAAGAGCTGGGAGGATTCAATCAGTCAATCATCAGTGTTATTTATTGAGTGAATAAACTCAGAACACTATACTAAGCACTCGGGAGATTACAATACAACAGAGTTAACAGACATGTTCCTTGCCAACAATGAACTTTCAGCCTAGAAAGGGAGACGGTCATTAATATATAAAAAAATTATAATACATAATTTAAAGGTTATGGACATAAGTGCTGTGGGGTTGAGGGTGAGGCAAGTATCAAATGCCCAGAGGTCACAGGTCCAAGTGCGGATTCCAGATCCAAGCGCAATTTTAATCAATACTATTTATCAAGAGCCTCCTGTGGTCAGAGGGGTATACAGTGCTTGGGAGAACACAACACAATCAAAAGATACAGTTCCTGCACTCAAGGAACTTAATGGGAGGAGAAAGAATGACATAAACTATTACAAATAATGGGAGCAAGGAGAAGAAAGAGGCTACCTCTGACGGTAGCAGGAGTATGGCAAGATGAAATGGCTGAATAAGTGAGTGAAAAAATGCAGCGTAAATAAATTGATACATACCCCGGATTTATGCCACTAAACTTTAAGTGCTGAGGATGGGTGTAATAAATGCTCAATAAATACAGTACCGCTGACTGACTGATTGAAAGGGCTAAAAGTGGCTGACGGATGGATAGAACTTGGAACGGGGGGAAATCAGTCGGGGAGGTTTTCTGGACAGGTGAGATTTCAGGAGGACTTTGAAGATGAAGAAAATGTGGTCTTTTGGATAAGGAGGGGAAAGAAATTCTGGGGAAGGAAAATGGCAGAAAGAGGGACAGTTATTCTATTTTCTTGCATTCTCCAAGGAAAAACAAAATGCCATAGTAAGGAGGGACTGGTGTCGGGCATTTCTTGGTGTTTTGCCGGCAGGAGGCTTCATCATGTTCCTGGCAATCCATTTCTCTGCACCTTCTCAGCTTCCCTAGCTGGCTTTTTAATAATAATAATAATAATAATAATGATGTTTGTTAAGTGCTTACTATGTGCCAATCGCTATACTGAGCACTGAGGTAGATACAAGATAATCAGATCCTACGTGAGACTCACAGTCTAAGTTAAAGGGAGCACAGGTTTTGAATCCTCATTTTGCAGATGAGGGAACTGAGGCACAGAGAAGTCAAGTGACTTGCCCAAGGTCACGGATAGGTGACGGAGCTGAGATTAGAACACATGTCCTCTGACTCCCAGGCTTGTGTTCTTTCCACCAAGCCACGCTGGTTCTTTGTTCTTCCTTCTCACGTTAACTGTGGAAGTCCTGAGTGACTCTTCTGTTTACGCTCTGACCACAGCTTAGAAATGACACACGTACAGATTCATTCCTTTGTGGATGGTTCAGAGATCGATGCCTCCTTGAAATCCCCCAATCTCGGGCCATCAAGTTTTGTTTATTTCCTGTAACAGTCATATTAGAAGCTCCTGACTAGTTTCCAAAGGGAACTTGTTAATTAGTTGTTAGTTCTTTAATTTGATGGTGGAATTGTCAGTCGATTGTATTTATTGAGCCCTTACTGCATGAAGAGCTCACAGCTCAATGAATAGACTTTTTAACACTGAATGCAGATATAGTATCTAATCCAGAAATGTGAAACTTCCCTCGAAATCACTGAGGAACCTCCATCCCGGCTTGCCCTAAACCACTCCGGCAGGAAAGAGAGAATCAGCCCGCCGCTTGACATCGCCTCTGCAGAAGATCTTGAGGTTGCTGCTGTAGTGGCTACGGTTCATTCATTCATTTGTTCAATTGTATTTATTGAGCACTTACTGCATGCAGAGCACTGTACTAAGCGCTTGGGAGGTACACTTCAGCAACAAATAGAGACGATCCCTGCCCACAATGGGCTCACAGTCTAGAAGGGGGCAAGGAGAGCCTGAAATTCTGCTCCTCTAGCCGCATAACCCTACAGATCTCTGTTTCTTTTGACTTTATCCTAAGTGTTTTGCTTCATCTGTGTCTGTCTCCAGTCCTCTCTCCCCCTTTAAATTTTCAGATTGTGACCCCCAAATGAGGCAGGGACCAATCTAATTCTCACAGGTGTATTCTTTTCCAACACTTAGTAATAATAATAACGATGGTATTTGTTAAGTGCTTACTATGTGCCAAGGACTGTTCTAAGCTCTGAGACAGATACAAGGTAATCAGGTTGTCCCACATGGGGCTCATGGTCTTAATCCCCATTTTACAGATGAGGTAACTGAGGCCCAGAGATGTGAAGTGACTTGCCCAAGGCCACACAGCAGACAAGTTGTGGGGCCGGGATTAGAACCCACATCTTCTATCTCCCAAACCTGTGCTCTTTCCACTAAGCCATGCTGCTTACTACAGGGTTCCTCAACAATAGTACAGTGCTCTGCGCACGGTAAGCGCTCAATAAATATGAGTGAATGAATGAATAAGCGCTTAGTAACGATTACTATTATTTTGCTACTTGCTCTAAAACATGGTTTTGCCAGCCAACTCTACTTCACCTTACTTGTCTTGTATAATGTTTGCTGACATACCCTTTGCAATCTCCAATTAATGCATTATCAAGATCTGTAAGACCCCGGCTTTTTGAGCACTGATTGTGTGTAGAGAACGGGACTAGGTATTTGGGTTCTGGTCCCTGGTCCCGAGGAGCTGCCTTCAAGCAGCTTATTGTCAGTCATGACTTGAAGCAAATTCTCAAAGTCTTCTTCATTCAACCAAAAGGATGAAGCCGAAAGGACCCATCTTTGACATTGCCCAAATCTTGTATAGGTTCAGAAAGTCTTCCCCAGAGTCCATTGGCCCCGATTTCGAGGACTAGATGAGGCGATGTAATTCCTAATTTGGACCCGGCAACGCCACACACCATAACCTTTCTTTCCCTGGCTTCTGGTAATATGTGAATGATCGTCAAGCCAGAGCAAAGCGGGAAAGGATGGTTCTTCAACAAGTTCCTGCCCTCGTGAACTTTGGGAGAACTTCGATGTGGTGGTGAACAAGTAGCTTGGCCTAAGGAAGCAGCGTTGCCTAGTGGAAAGAGCACAGACCTGGGAATCAGAGGACCTGGGTTCTAATCTCAGCTCTGCCACGTCTCTACTGTATGACCTTGGCCAAGTCACTTAACTTCTGATTGCCTCAGTTCCCTCAACTGCACAATGGGGATTCAATGCCTCTCTCCCTCTTACTTAGACTGTGAGCCCCATGCGGGACCTGATTATCTTTTATCTACTTCAGGGTTTATTATAACATTTGACACATAGTGAGCGCTTAACAAATACTACAATTAATAAGTAAACTCCAGAGTGGGTTCAGAAAAACCCGAGGCCCATAGAAAAATGGTTGCTGGCCTGCATATGGGAAACAGCATGGCGTAGTGGATGGAGCATGAGCATGAGCCTGGGAGTCAGGAGGTCATGGATTCTAATCCCGGCTCTACCACTTATCCCTTGGTATGACCTTGGGCTAGTCACTTCACTTCTTTGTGCCTTGGTTACTGTGAGCTAGGCACTGTTCTAATTACTGAGGTAGGTACAAGCTCATCAGGTGGGAAACAGTCCCTGTCCCACAGGGGGCTCATAGTCTTAATCTCCATTTTACAGAGAAGGAAACTGAGGCACAGAGAAGTGAGTGACTTGCCCAAGTTCGCACAGCAGACGTGGTGGAACCGGGATTAGAATCTAGGTCCTTCTGACTCCCGCCTCCATGCTCTATTTACTAGGCCTCACTCCTGCAGGGATTGTCTCTTTCAGTTGCCAGATCGTATTTTCCAAGCGTTTAGTACAGTGCTCTGCACACAGTAAGCGCTCAATAAATATGATTGAATTAATGAATGAATATTTTTTCCTCTAAATATTTCTCTAAATATATTCTCTTCTCTGTTGCTCCCCTCTTCCGTTTAATAGAACTATTGCCATCTCCAGATCCCATAAAGGAGCTTAAACTGGAAGCAGAGGTTGAAGCAAATGCAGGAAGTAGAGCCTAGGCCATGGAGGCGATGGTTCGAAAATAAGGTTGTTTTTTTTCTTTCCCAGATTAAAATCAATATGGGATAAGGGGCAGGTTCCGAAGAGCCCTGTGTGGACGCACTTTGATAACGCTGTTACTGAACTGAAAATAAACCCTGCCCCAAACTGTCAGCTAGCTGCTCAGAAATAACCTTCGCTGTCAGAGTGAGCTGATTCGCCTCCAACTGCTGAAGCCAAATTGCGAGGCAGCTAGAATCTAGACTTCCCTTACTGCCAGGGCGTGGAGAAGATGCATCTCGCTTGGAAGCACCGGTCCCCATCCACCCCCAGCCACCCCACGCGTTGCCGTCCCCCTCGACGGCTTAGCCGAGCGAAGACGGTAGGCCCGGTCTCCCTTCCGAGATGGGCCGCAAAGGCCAAACCAAGCCCGTGCCTCCGGGTGAGCTCCAACAACGGCGGCATTGGATATTTTCTGCTGATTGAGCTGTCCAGTTGACTGGAAAGGGCTGACAGCAGAGAGGGCGCTGGTCTGAGCGGAGCAGATCCCAGGCCAGCTGGTGGGGGGATGTGTCTGAGCCAGGTAATTATTGCCTAGTGCAGAGGTCGGAAGCCTCAGAGAGACTGATGTACTAATGAAACACAAATGGGACATCTGTGTTCAGGAGTTCAGCAAAGCATGGAGAGCCGAACTTTGCCAAGAGTTTATGTACTACTGAAAGCGAAATCACTCCTTCAAGCTAAGGGAAAGCTGTCGAACGGCAAAGCCCACAAGAAAACCCTTTTTTTCGGCAACATCCTTTCGACTGGGGTGATAGGACAACTCTTCATATTGATGGCAATTAGTCTAAAGTGATGACACTTCGACACTTCAACGGCCTCGTCGATTCAACCTCGGAAACGAGCCGCCACTGGGGAGGTCAGGGTTCCCGCGTCTAAAGCTGCTTGTTGGGGTGGGGTTTGAAAGTGCTTTGCGGGCATTTTAGGTAGGAATTGGGATTTGGGATTGTGTACCAGCCATCGCCACTTTCTACGGGCCTGCCTTCTGAGAGAAAATAAAGGCAAAATATCCAAACTGGGAATGGAGAGAAAGATGTTCTCTCAATCAACGAGTGGTATTTGGGGAAGCAGAGTGGCCTAGTGGAAAGAAGAAAAAAAAATGTTGGTATTTGTTAAGCACTTACTATGTGCAGAGCACTGTTCTAAGCACTGGGGGAGATACAGGGTCATCAGGTTGTCCCACGTGAGGCTCACAGTTAATCCCCATTTTCCAGATGAGGTAACTGAGGCACAGAGAAGTTAAGTGACTTGCCCACAGTCACACAGCTGACAAGTGGCAGAGCCGGGATTCGAACCCATGACACAGGCCTGGGAGTCAGGGCACCTAGGTTCTAAACTCAGCTCTGTCATTTACCTGCTGTGTGACCTTGGGCCTGTCGCTTAACTTCTCTACGCCTCAGCGTTCTTAAGAAATTAAATTCCTGTTCTTCCTCCCCCTAAGACTGTGTACTCTATGTAGGACAGGGATTGTGTCTGACCTGCTTATCTTGTATTTATTCCAGTGCTTAGTACAGTGCTTGGCAAATAGTAATCACTTAATAAATATCACAATTATTATTATTTAGTGAGAGCTTATTGAGTTCAGACCACTGTACGGAGCCCTTGGGATGGAGTTGGGAGACAGGATTCCTGACAATCTAGCATGGCGACCACACTAGAGTGTGGTATAGGACAGATTTTAAAGATATCTTAGTTGAAAAATCCTCAGTGACTTGGGACAAACGGATATTAAACAGCAGTATAACATTAGGTAAGATGAAGGTTTTTCGAGCCATGTAAAAACGTTCTATCTTGGAGCTTACACCGGACAGGAGTGCATCTGTATGACTGAATTCCAGACTTTTGTTTGTTTTAATTTTTTAATGATATTTGTTAAGTGCTTACTAAGTGCCAGGCACTGTACTAAGCAGGGGGAAATAGAGGCTTATCAGGTGGGACAGAGTCCATGTCCCATATGGGGCTCACATAAAATCCTCATTTTACAGGTGAGGTAACTGTGATACAGGGAAGTTAAATGACTTGCCCAAGATCACAAAGCAGACAAGTGGCGTAGTTGGGATTAGAACCCAGGTCCTTCTGACTCTCAGGCCTGTGCTTCCCTGTTTTCTTCCACCTGGACCAATCCTTTCCATTCTAAAATATGAGGGATTCTCATGGTTTAGTGGAAAGATCCCGGGCTTGGGAGTCAGAGGACGTGGGTTCTAATCCTGGCTCTATCATTTGCTGTGTGACCTTGGGCAAGCCACTTAACTTCTCTGTGCTTCAGTTACCTCATCTGTAAAATGGGGATTAAGACTGCGAGCCCCACGTGGGACAACCTTGTATCTACCGCAGTGCTTAGAACAGTGCTTGGTACGTAGTAAGTGCTTAACACATACCATCATCATCAAACTGAAGACCTACTTTGGGGTGAAGAGACCCCCCAGGTAGTTTCTCAGATTGGAGTCCAATCCCCAGCAATCTGAGATATATTCTTTGATTAGAGCTCATCTCTGATCCACTCAAGAGAATCTCGTGGATTGGAGCGGGTCTTCAATCCGTCTAAGCGGGTGTCTTACTGGACCCGTGTTTCTGAGACAACCTGAGACGTCTCTCCGATAGAGACCGATCTCCAAGCTGCCCAGAAGGGGTTCTCTGGTTGGATATGGTCCCTGAAGAAGAAAGAACGGTCTCTTTCTGAGGGTGTCTCTTGCTGATCTCCATGGGAATGGGTTGAGAGGAGAGCCCAGGCGCAGAGAATATGGAATCTGCAGTCAAGCTGGTGGGGGACAGGGGCCTAATAGGGCTGTCAGAATTCCCAACCAGCAACCAAGAATTGGTCAGGCATCCTGGCTCCAGGGGAAATTTTCCCAAAGAGAAGAAACCTTGCCTAGTGAATAGCACACAGGCCTGGGAGTCAGAAAGACCTGGGTTCTACTTCTGGTTCCACTACTTCTGCCGTGACCTAGGGCAAGTCACTTCACTTCTCTGTGCCTGTTACCTCATCTGTAAAATGGGGATTGAGACTGTGAGCCCCTTGTGGGACAGGACTGTGTCCAACCTGATTACCTTGTATCTACTGCATTGCTTAGCACAGTGCCTGGCACATAGTAAGTGCTTAATAAATACCAGAAAAAAGGTGTGCTTTTATAGCAAAAAGTCCAAGCTCCAGCTAACTTTTCGAGTCCTTCTCTACTGAACAGGGACAAATAGTGCTAGCATCAAATTTCCTTGATGTAAGTCTGTTTTCATTCAGCCATCAGGGTGTCCGTGGTTTCTGTGACATTTTTTCAACCTGCCACTGACTTTGCCTTGGGGAGTCAGAGTCCACATGTCTGAAGGCAGAACAGATGATTTCATCTGTGCTTGGTGAATACTCGCACAGTGGAACAGAATCTCTTCCATCTCACCTGGGTTACCCAGGATTCTAGGTGGATTTTGGCCTGCTCTTGCTGTGGGCATGTTCCCCTCGGTTGGGAAGTAGCTGTCAGGATCTGCACCAACAATATATACTGAGTGCCCATATTTGACCAGGTTTTGGTTCTCTTATAGTTGGGACACACCCAGAAGAAGTAGGAGACCCATTTCTTGCCCTCAAGGAACCTATCATCTTTGAGATCTAAAGTTGAATGCCTACTGAGTACAACTGAGATAACAGACATGATCCCCGTCTTCAAGGAACTTCCAGTCTAATGGGTCGGAGTGGTCAAAAAGACACAAATTGCTGCCATCCTGGTCCAAGCTCTAGTCAGACTGTGACTAGACTATTTCATCAATCTCCTCACTGATCACTCTGACTCCAGCCTCTCCCCACCCCAATCTGAACCGCACGCTACCGCACGGATCATCTTCTTGGAATGTTTCCAGACACATATCTCCCCATTCCTCATTACTTCCTCTCCACATCAAGCAAAAATTCCTCACACTCACCTTAAAGGCTCTCCCCCAACTCCTCCCATCTCACATATCCACTCCTTTCACCCACAACTTCCCAGATCTCTCTCTCTCTTTGCTTCTCCTAAGTTAACCTTCTCAATGTACCTTGTTCTTAGCTCTCCTGCCTTTGCCCCCTGACTATTCTTTCAGCATGGAGCTCCTTCCCCAAATCCAACTGATCAATCTTCCCAAATCCTGCCTCGTCCTCCAGTGTCTTCCCTGATTAGCTCTCAGCACCCCAAGTAGAACAGACACATCATCATTCTCAGTATTTAGGTACTTATACCCATTTTCAGCATTTCTGTAAATATAAATCAATCAGAGGTATTTATTGAGCACTTACTTACTGGGTGCAGGACACTGTACTTAATGTCCTTAGTGTAAGTGCACTTATGGTCTCTAGACTCTAAGCTCGTTGTGGGCAGGGAATGTGTCTGTTTATTCACTCATTCAATCGTATTTATTGAGCGCTTACTGTATGCAGAGCGCTGTACTAGTATTCTCCCACCCCAGTATGCGCTCAGTAAATACCACTGAATTTACCACTAAATATCATTCCCCAATAAATACAGTGCTGGGGAAAGTGCAGTGCAAAAGAGTTGGTTGGCCACGTTATTCAACTGTGCAGTTGCTTACTTTAATTAATCTATTTGACTACTCTACTTGATTACTACTTTTATGACTGTCTCCTTCATTAGTGTGTAAACTCTGGAAGCAGACACTTCCTTGTTTTGTTCTTCCGAGAGCTTAGTACAGCGCATTACACCCAGAGGATGCTCAGTAAATACTATCACAATACTATTTCAGTGAGTGAACGTATAAAAATTACAGAAGTGTGAGAATAGATGTAAATAGCATACCCAAGTTGAGAAATAAATCCACAAGCCTTAAATAAATGGATAAGGTGACTGAGGGGATGGCATAATAGAAAGAGTGGAAGGATCTAAAAGGGAATGTCTCCTGGCAGAGATGACATTTAAAAAGGATTCTCAAGGAAGCTTACATTTAGCAGGGATTTTTATTATTATTATTACCACTAATAATAATACATACATGCATACTTTAACATTCCTGACATTTACTTTTTTTATTTAACCGCAAGCAAAGATAGTTATGGCCTATCTTTTCCTTTACCAGCCCCTTCACTTAAAAAACTTCTCCATTCAAATCCTTAGCTTCAGGATTGAATGGAGAAAATGGCAGGATCAGAAAACAATGGCAACAGTGTAAACTTCTCTTTCTTGGCCAAAAGCTGTGCTTTCTCTAGGACTTTTTTCGGTGAAGCTCTTTACACATCTTATGTGTGTAAGACCCACGGACGTGGGTTGGATCTGAACCTAACTTGCTTTGAACAGCATCATATATAGAGGGGAGCTTAATCAACATTTTTGTAATTGATGATGGTGATGACGAAGAATAATGGGACACATTCTACCTCGGAAATCACCTTGTCCTTTCTTTCTTCAGATGATGTTATTGTTTTGAAAGGGTGTGGAGCAGCGAGGGCTCTGCCTGGCTTCTTCTTTTTCACACCTGGCTTCTGAGATCCAGCAAGTTCTGTTTAAGCCATTCCACATGCTTCCCAACGGTGACCTAACTGGGCACAGGGATTTAACTAACTGAAACCACCAAGAGAACAATCATTACACGGTTCCTTCACGCATCCTTTGGTGACACTGTCGCAGACGGATGAGTGATTGGGGTGGACTAAATGGTCTCACCCAGTAGTGGTGGTTTCGTGTACTTTACATGTTCACGGTTTTATGCTCTTTTAACACTGAGACTTGAGGGATCAGAAGGAAATGGTGGGTCTAAGATAATCCCAAGCCAAAGACCTTCCCCATCAAAGCCCAGAATGAATGATACATTGATTCAGTCTTGACCCCATACCCCAGAACAAACCCCAGAAAAAAGAGCTTCTCAGTGATAAATTGGTTTCATTTTCAGTTCCGTACCCAGCTATTTTCAGGTGGAACAGCATAAACAGTTGCAGCATTTCCTCGGGAGAATCCATTTTATGTTTGAAGCTTTCTGGCTCTGGATAATGGACAGAGGGGAAGACTGAGGCAATCAGATATGCTGGTTCAAAGGTGACTCTTCTCTAGTCTCCAGAGGGCTTCTAAACAGGGTAAGGGAGCAGTGTAAAGGGGAAATCTCCAACAAACTCCAAAACCTCTCTTCAGGAATCCAGGCGAATGACGAGCAAACTGAATAGGGAGGGGAGGATCTCAGGGTCTTAGGCAGAGGTGAAGCTAGACCGGTCTCAGCGATCTGGGATCCAGCTGGTGTTTGGTACAGGACTGACCTAGGCCACCAATCTCTGGCCCAGGGAGGGATAGGAAAGCTTCTAACGGGTCCTTGACTTCCAACTGTCATAAATGAACTTTGCTCAAAAGTGCACTCTAGGCAGAAAGAAGAGTAGCGAAATGGCTTTCACACGCTATTTCGGGATTGCTGGCCCTGAACATTTATCACTTACTGATGCATATAATTTGCCTGATGACTCAGTTTCATGTATTTTAGTTTCCAAAGATAAACAGTTTTTGCAGCCTTCCTGCAGAAAGGGTTATATTTAATAATCTCTGGGTAGCAGGGCAATCTGAAGAGAAAACTGAGTTGAAAATAAGTAGTTTTTTAAAATGTTATTTAAGTGCTTACTATGCTCCAGGAACTGTGCTAAGCTCTGGGGTAGGTACAAGTTAATTTCATTTATTCATTCAATCTTATTTCTTGAGCACTTACTGTGTGCAGAGCACTATATGAAGCACTTGGGAAGTACAGTTCAGCCACAGATCCCTACCTGACAATGGGTTCATAGACGAGAAGGGTGGAAGTTAATCAGGTTGGACACAGTTCCTGTCCCACATGGGATTCAGAGTCTTAATCCCCATTTTACAAATGAGGGAACTGAGACAAAGAGAAGTGAAGCGACTTGCCCGAGGTCACACAGCAGACAAGTGATGGAGCTTGGATTAGAACCCAGGTCCTTCTGACTCTCAGGCCTCTCTCCATTAGGCCACATTGCTTCTCAAGATAAATATCCGGTGGTTTAGTTCAGTTGCAGGTGGATGAAACCAGACCTTATTTACCCCCTCATTTTCTGAGGCGGCATCCTGCTTACTGCACAGGATGGTTCTTCAGGGGACTCTGATGGGAGTGCCAGAGGTGAATTGATGGTTGGGGGGGCGGGGGGAAGGGAATGACTGTGTGCTCTGTGGCTCAGCTGATCTTTGTCCAGGTCCTGAGAAGCAGTGTGGCCTAACAGGAAGAACACTACGAGTCAGAAAACCTGGGTTTGAATCCTGGCTCCACCACTTGCCCGCTCTGTGACGTTGGGTGAGTCACCAAACTTCTCTGGGCCTCTGTAAAATGGGAATTCAATCCCTGTTCTCCTTCCCACTTAGCCTGGGAATCCCAGGTGGGACAGAAATGGTGTCTGACCTGCCTATCTTATATCTACCCCAGTGCTTAGTATAGTGTTTGGCACGTGGTAAGAGCATAATAAATAGCATCATCATCATCATCATCCTACGAATTGTCTGCAGGTCACCCCACGGCCCCAACCCCAGTCGTGCCCACCCGCACCCTTCAAGGGTGGCACTAGAAATTCTGCTGTTGGCCCAGAATTGTTGTGAATGGGCTAGCGATTAGAACCACATGTGCTGGATTAGTTTACAAGCTGGGGAACGTCATCAAATCCAAGACTTCTAATGCCAGAGCATAAACAGACAAAGTCTCTCTGCTCACCTTGGATACCCTCATATCACTGTCACTTGCACGCCACTGCTCCCGGGGATTACTGCTTCAGAACAATCCAACCAAGAGATCTTAAATTCAACAATCTCACTGCACATCCTATTGCATATCTTGTCTTGCGCTGTAGAGTCGTCTCCGATCCAAAGCGATACCATGGACACACCTCTTCCACAAGGCACCACCTCCATCTGCAATGGTTCAGGTAGTGGAGCCATTGAGTGTTCTTGGTAAAAATACAGAAGTGGTTTACCACTGCCTCCTTCTGCGCAGAAAACTTGAGTCTCCGCCCTTGACTCTCTCCTATGTCGCTGTTTCCCAGCACAGGGGAGTCTTGACTTGTAGCAGATCGCCTTCCACTCGCTAGCCACTGGCCAAGCTAGGAATGGAATGGGTAGGCCTCTGCCTGACTCTCCCTCCCATAGTCAAGACTGGGAGAGTACTGGAAACTCTCCAGGTCTGACCCTGAGAGGGTTTATTGCATGAACCATAAACAATTCTCCATCGGCCTCACTAGTTTTAGAAATTTTATCCCTTCTAAGACCTGTTCTGTGATCTCTCTTCTAGTACCAACCTACCTGTTGTGGGCAGGGAATGTGACTTATATTATTGTATTGTACTCTCCCAAGCGCTTAGTTCAGTGCACTGCCCATAGTAAGTGCTCAGTAAATACAGTTGTCTGACTCACTGTGCCTCACCTCTCATCTCTCTTTCTGCTGACCCTTGCTCATGCCTTCCGTCCCTCTCAAGACGCTAAGCTCGTTGTGGGCAGGGAATGTGTCTACTAACTCTGATGAACTGTACTCTCCCAAGGGCTTAGTACAGTGCTCTGTACAAGTAAGGACTCAATAAATGCAATTGGTTGATTGGAAGGAACTCCCTTTTCAGATTTAGCAGATCACTTTTCTCCCCAACTACAAAGCTCTTCTAAAATCATCTTTAGGAAGCTTTTCCTGACTCATCTCTCATCTCCCAGCCCTATTTCATTCATTATTATTAATAATAATAATGGTATGTTAAGTGCTTACTATGTGCCAAGCTCTAGGGTGAATACAAGGTAATCAGGTTGTCCCACATGGGGCTCACAATCTTAACCCCCATTTATGGATGAGATAACTGAGGCACAGAGAAGTAAAGTAGCTTGCCCAAGGTCACACAGCAGATAAATCCTTAACCCCTAACAGCTTATGGTTCTTGCATTATCCAACTACCCTCTCAACACATTCATTCATTCATTCATTCATTCATTCATTCATTCAATCATATTTATTGAATGCTTACTGTGTGCTGAGCACTGTACTAAGCTCTCAGAAAGTACAAATCTTTATACTTGGTTGCTTCCCATAACTCTTATTTATTTTAATGTCTCTCTCCTCAGCTAGATCGTAAACTCTTTGAGGGCAGGAACTCTATGGAACCCTCCCAAGTGCTTAGGACAGTGCTCTGCACACACTAAATGGTCAGTAAATGCCACAGATTGATTGATGACCTAGAAAGTACAGGGAAAAGAGTTTAGTGTTCATCTTTAAGTTGGGTAAGGGGTCCTTGTGGGAAGATGTCAGCCTCCAGAAGAGGAACTGGGTCTCTTTTATCATTCAGTTTTCAGAGAGAGGGAATAAATGAGGATGGGGAGAGGAGCAGTTTCCCACAGAAATAGGGAGTGAAAAGCGTAAGTCCAGTTCACAATCTTGAAACAAAAAGAATCTTCATTTTTAAGAATAATGATGGTATGTTTTAAGCGCTTACTATGTGTCCAGCACTGTTCAAAGGGCTGTGGCTCAGTGGAAAGAGCACGGGCTTTGGAGGCAGAGGTCATGGGTTCGAATCCCGGCTCGGCCACTTGTCAGCTGTGTGACTGTGGGCAAGTCACTTAACTTCTCGGTGCCTCAGTTCCCTCATCTGAAAATGGGGCTGAAGACTGTGAGCCCCACGTGGGACAACCTGATTACCCTGTATCTCCCCCAGCGCTTAGAACAGGGCTCGGCACATAGTAAGCGCTTAACAAATACCAACATTATTACCAGCTAATCAGTTTGGATGCAGTCTCTGTCCCACTTGGGGCTCACGGTCTTAATCCTCATTTTACAGTTGAGGTAACTGAGGCACAGAGCAGTGAAGTGACTTGCCTAAGGCCACACAGCAGATAAGTGCAGCAGCTGGGTTTAGAACATTTTCGGGGCACAGCAAACACTAGACTGTTAGCTCGCTTTTGGCAGGGATTGTGTCTGTTTATTGTTGTATTGTACGCTCCCAAGTGCTTGGCAGAATGCTCTGAGCACAGTAAGCACTCAATAAATACGAATGATTGATTAGAGAGACCCCAACCTAAAGCAAACAAGTTAGTCAGGGGATTACCCTCTTGCTTCCTTAGGGAGAGAGTAATATCATTGGCTTTCAAGCACTCAACTGCCTTTCCCCCTCCTACCTCACCTCGTTACTCTCCATCTACCATCCAGCCCATTCACTTCGCTCCTCTAATGCCAACCTTCTCACTGTGCCTCCGTCTCGTCTATCTCGCCGCCGGCCCCTCGCCCACGTCCAGCTTCTGCAGCGTGGCTCAGTGGAAAGAGTCCGGGCTTGGGAGTCAGAGGTCATGGGTTCGAATCCCCGCTCTGCCACTTGCCAGCTGTGTGACTGTGGGCAAGTCACTTAACTTCTCTGTGCCTCAGTTACCTCATCCTAAAATGGGGATTAACTGTGAGCCTTACGTGGGACACAGGATTACCCTGTATCTCCTCCAGCGCTGAGAACAGTGTTCGGCGCATAGTAAGCGCTTAACAAATATCAACATTATTATTATTATTCTGGCCTGGAACGCCCTCCCTCCTCAAATCTGACAGACAATTACTCCCTGCCACCTTCAAAACCTTATTGAAGGCACATCTCGTCCAAGTAGGCCTTCCCTAAGTCCCCTTTTCCTCTTCTCCTTCCTCCTTCTGTCGTCGCCCTGCCTTGCTCCCTTTATTCATCCCAACCCCACAGCTTTTATCTTCATATCGGGAATTTATTTATTTCTATTAATGTCTGTCTCCCTTTGGCCCCCTGAAGACTGTGAGCTTGTTGTGGGCAGAGAATGGGTCTGTTTATTGTTCTATTGTACTCTCCCAAGAGCTTAGTACAGTGCTCTGCATACAGTAAGCGCTCAATAAATACAGCTGAATTAACCCAGGTCCTTCTGATTCCCAGGCCCGTGGCTTAGTGGAAAGAACATGGGCTTCGGAGTTAAAGGTCGTGGGTCGTAATCCCGGCTCCACCACTTGTCAATCATTCAGTCATAATTATTGAGCGCTTCCTGTGTGCAGAGCACTGTACTAAGTGCTTGGAATGTACAACTCGAATGTACAACTTGTCAGCTGTGTGGCTTTGGGCAAGTCACTTCAATTTTCTGGGCCTCAGTTACCTCATCTGTACAATGGGGATTAGGACTGTGAGCCCCACCAGGGGCAACCTGATTACCTTGTATCTATCCCAGCGTTTAGAAGAGTTCTTGGCACATAGTAAGCGCTTAACAAATACCATCATTATTATTATTATAACATTTCAACTTCTGGTGTCAATGCTCGCTTCTCCCAAAGGACTCGGTGGCGTGTGTGATTACCAAAGAGCAACGGGTATTGGAGGAAAATGGCTTTTCAAATCAACACTGTCTCCCTGAGCATTGTGGCTTTCTCTTCGCTAGAAATACTATCTGGCTCAGAGAAGTCAAAGGAAAGAGGTTATTCTGAACAAGGGAATCTTTCCTGATGCCTTCCAGATCCATTGTCTCATTCAGTTCTTTGCTAATGGCCACACAAGAATGAGTTCATTCTTTCTAAGGTTATTTTCCTGTTCAATCTCCCTTTCCTACCCCACCTCTTCTTTTATGGACTGACAGACAAACAATTGATATTCTAAAACTGGTAATAAGCTAGCCACCTGTTCAACATAAAAAAAACCCCCTGATGAATCACATTTAACTAATAAAGCAGTATTTTCAATTACAGATGCATCCCATTTTTCACAGATCGCATAAAACACTTTGTTCAAATATGTCAGGTTTGGGCCTTAGATTGTCCCAAGGAATACACGAGTTTGTTGTTCATCTTAAAGTTAGGTGAGGGGTCCTTGTGGGAAGATGTCAGCCATCAGAATAGGAACTGGGACTTTTTTATTATTCGGTTTGCAGTGAGAGGGAATAAAGGAGGATGGGGAGAGAGTTTTCCATGAGGCATGGGAAGGGTCTCCAGAGACACCCAAGCTTACAACATCTTCCCCGTTCTACTGAGAGCAAGAAGATTGAGAGGAGACGGCCATTTCCAAATGTGAAGCCATAGACTGTGACAGATCGTGAATTCCATTTTGAGAATCTGTTTTTGCAGGAATTTGTATTTCTAGGCTTGGATGATGTCCCCTTAGGGAGGCGCTCACAGAATCCAGCCCTGTCCATTCCCCAGATTTTCTAGAATAGGTCTTGCCTACACAAAGTGGGGAGGTGAGGAAGAGGGGGAGAACTCTCTCTATTCCTTCCTCACAAAGCCCCGTTGCATCTCTCGGCCCATTCCCGTCAACAACAACGGAAACAACCTCAAGGTGAAAACCCCTCAAGGAGGTTCAGAGTTAAAGCCAACACCCTGTGCTTTTTTTCATTTTAGTCTGCCGGTGGGTTAGTGGGGTGTCTAACGGCAAGGGACAACCCCGGGAATCTAGGACCCCTGTCGCCCCAGGGGGGCACACAGGAACCGGTTAGGGCTAGGAGGTCAGCTGTTAGCTTTGAATTGCCACGATTTTCCTGAGCTTGTGTTACAACCTGCCTGCTATTTATTTATTGGGTCCCCCGTGGCTAAGGAGAGCCGGATGAGCTTCCCTTAGGAGCTCATCAACGGTGAGCTGTGCGTCGGCCAGAGGGCCTGCTACAGACCGGCATGCTCTGCTGTTGCGTCTCCCCCAGGGGCCAAAAGAGAGGGAGGAGAGCCGCAGGGATGGGTTTGCTCATTCCCAGTTCCTGCCGGACTCTGAGCGCCGCGGTCCAGATCTTCCGAATCCCAAGTGATCGCACAACCCAGGGAGGCTGAGGAGATGGCTGTGGGTGGGGCACATCTTTGGGGAAATGGTTGTCCGTTGCCTTTTTAATTTTTCAATGATATTTGCTAAGCAATTGTTCTTCGTCACTGTACTAAATTCTGCGGTGGGTACAAGTTAATAGGTTGGATACAGTCCCGATCCTACAGTGGGCTCACAGATTTAATCCCCATTTTACAGATGAGGAAATTGAGACACAGAGAAGTAGAGTAACTGGCCCAAGGTCACACAGCAGGCAAGTGGCAGAGCCTGGATTCGAACACAGATCCTTCTGACTCCCAGGCCTGTGCTCCATCCACTAGGCCGTGCTGCTTCTCTTCTAACTTCTAATGGGTGTCCTCATTTTCCTGTCCTTTCTGGATTCTGTGCCCCAAGCAGAGGGCTGCTTCTGAGACATCTTCCACAGAACCAGCCGAGCTGTGAGGCCGAGAAGCGAAGCCTCAGAAAAGTCATGCTTTCCCGCAGCGAGAATCACATCCAGGCCTGCTCAGGAAGTGAGCCTTTCTCTGGGAGTCAGGGAAATGATTGCTGCTGGCCTGGGGGCTAAAAGAAACCAGAAAGCTGGCCCAAAATAAATATCAAGGGCTGTGCCTCCCCATTTAATTTTCCCTTCGAAATGGATTTTCCAGAGAATCTGCCTGAGGGACCGTGTTCTCTTTGCTTAAGGAGGTCAGACTGTAGACTGTTGACTGTCAGACTTTATATGACTGAGCGATGAATGAAGAGCAAAGTGCTGTTGAAAGGTGAACTTGGGTAAAACAAGATAAGTGAGCTGGGAGGAGTGGATGAAGAGATCTGATAGGGTAAGATTGAAAGGCAGCTGGTGGGAAGCCTTAAAGACAGTGTCAAGGCGTGGAGGAAACTGGGAAAATCATTCAAGGTTTTAGAAGATGGAGATATGTGTTGAGTGATGCTGCAAGAAAATGATCTCGGCAGCAGCTTGTCAATTAGTCAATCAATCAGTGGTATGTATTGGGTGTTTACTACGTGCAGAACACTGTACTAAGTGCGTGGGAGAGTACAAAATAACAGAGTTGGTAGACACATTCCCTGCCCACTCAGAGCTTACAGTCAAGATGAGGGGATTGACATCGAAATAACTACAGACGGAAACTGTCCGGGCATAACAATAAGTTACTTGGGGCTGAAGGTGGGGTGAATATCTAGAGCTTCGAGAATAAAGATGCTAGTGCATAGATGAAACAGAAGGAAGAACAAGTAGAAGAAATAAAGGCTTAGTTGGGGAAGGCCTCTTCGAGATGTGACTTTAACTGGGCTTTGAAAGTGGGGACAGTAGTGATCTCTCTGATGTGAAGGGGGAGGGAATTCTAGGCTAGAGGAAGATGCAGGAAAGCTGTCAGTGACTGCTTACTTGAGAATGAGGTACAGAGAACAGCTTGGCATTAGTGAGGCAAAGTGTGGGAATTGGGTCGTAGTAAGAAATCAGTGAGGTAAGGTAGGAGGCGGACTATAAAGTCAATCAATCAATCAATCGTATTTATTGAGTGTTTTCTACTTGTAAAATACCGTACTAAGCACTTGGGAGAGCACAGTCGAACAGAGTTGGTCGACACGTTCCTTACTGTGGGCGAGTCACTTCACTTCTCTGTGCCTCAGTTACCTCATCTGTAAAATGGGGATCAACTGTGAGCCTCACGTGGGACAACCTGATCACTCTGTATCTCTCCCAGCGCTTAGAACAGTGCTCTGCACATAGTAAGCGCTTAACAAATACCAACATTATTATTATTATTATTGCTCTCAGTGAGCCTACAGTCTAGAGGGGGAGGCATGGAGTTAAGAGTGTGGTGTTTCCATTTGATGCGGTGGTGGAGGTTTTTTAAGGAGTGGGGAGACATGAACTGAACCTTTTTGAGGAAAATGATCTGGGTAGCAGAGTGAAGTATGGATTGAAGCGAGGAGAGGTTGGAGGCAGGGAGGAGTAAAGAAGCTGGTCTAGTAGTCTCCCTGCGATAATTCAGTTGTTAATAAAATCATCCCCAATACCTGACTATCTTGGTTAGTCATCCGGTCTGTCAATCCTATTTAGTGAGCACCTACCACATGCAAAGCACTGTACTGGGTGCTATGAGGTTCCTGATTGGAATCAGGAGATCCTGATTCCTGTTCCAAAGGGGCTTATACTCTAACAGGGGAGACAGAACAAAAGCCAAACTGAAAAAGAGGCCTAGAAGACAAAGTAACTCGGTTGGCTTCCAACTCGGTACTAGATCCTGGCTAGGAGATATGTCTATTACCTTAAAATTTTGCAAAAAGAAGAGCGAGACTTCTCAGTTTCATGTTCAGTTGAACCTTTCCCTTGGCTGGGCATTTAAAGCCTGGGTGGATGTGGCACTTCTGAGGTCGCGGCTCTGAAGAGAGGGGAAATGGTTCTGCCATCCAGATTCAATCCAGAACATAAAAAATATTCTTCAGGTGAAATAAAAGCATGCTTTATTTTAGAGAAGGAGCATAGCATTGTGGAAATAATAATGATGGTATTTGTTAAGCACTTACTATGTGCAAAGCACTATTCTAAGCACCAGGGGGGATACAAGGTGATCAGGTTGTCCCACGTGGGGCTCACGGTCTTAATCCCCATTTTACAGATGAGGTAACTGAGGCACAGAGAAGTGAAGTGACTTGTCCAAAGTCACACAGCTGATAACTGGCAGAGCCAGGATTAGAACCCACAACCTCTGGCTCCCAAGCCTGTGCTCTTTCCACTAAGCCTCGCTGCTTGTGGAAAGAGCCCAGGCCTGGGTTCTAATCCCAGCTCTACCTCTTACCTGCTGTATGACCTTGGGCAAATCACGTGACTTCTCTGTGCCTCAGTTTGCTCATTTGCAAAGTGGGGATTTAACTATGGTTTCCCCTACTTAAAACTGTGAGCCCCCTGAGGGACCTGATTATCCTGTAGCTACCCCAGCGCCTAGTACAGTGCTTGGCAGCTAGTAAGCGCTAACAGATACCTCAATTATTATGTTTCCTTCCAATGCTGAAACTCTTTAAAACAAGTCGCCTTTCCTAAAAGTGGCTGATTATGAAATCCTACATGAAAAGAAACCCGGAAAATAGATATACACACACGCACACACAACCACACACACAACCACACACACCTTTTAACTAGTGAGCAATTTTAAGACTAATAGGACTCATCCATAATTACATAGTTAAGTACAATTTATGTATGGAGGAATTAGCTGATTTCCCTGAGGGCAATATAAACCATAGAGACAGAGCGCTCATTCCAAAGTATCATCTCACTGTTAAAACACTTTGTCATTCTTTTGTAGCGATGGTTAAGTGCTACCAGAGGCACATGGAAGCTTATTTACTGATCCACAGATGACTGATGGCATATCTCTGCTTTGTTTGGAATAGAAAACTTGAACAGCTTGTCCGCACCTCTCCACTCGGACATTAAATCAACATGGCTCTATTAGTGGCCTTAGGATGCCAGCTGAGCCATCTCTAAGCCTGTCACCGTGATGTCTTCATCTGTAACCAGAGCAGACGTGAGCTCCTGGCAGCTTCAGGAGGTGACAACAAATCCAATTAGCTCCTCTCCATGGCTCCACAATACCACTGCGAAACTGCCCGACAGGGAGGGTGGCTGCAATACCCCGCACAGTGGGGCATATCCTTCGGAAACAAACAACAAAAAAAAAATACCCGGCGAAACCAACCCCCCGAAAGCCTTTAATTGTCAGAGTGACTCTCCGAGGGAGGGTGTGAACCCCATCCCCGGGCCGGCCAGATATGTGCCATCCACCCTGTTCTTCGATCTCCGGTGGGTTGGAGAACCCGTGAAGACCGTTTCTACCTTTCAGGTGTTTGACTTTGATGATTGCCTTTAAAAAAAAAACAAAACTCTCCCCTCCCACCTTCCCTTCCCCTCCTTTACTCTTCTCTCATGCTGCACGCACAGCGCTGACAGAAACTGAACTTTTGGTGCCAGTGGGAGGTAAACACTCTGTATTTCTTTTGGCTGGCATAGACGCCAAAAGAAAGCAGAATCCGCTCTTCCAGAGCCTCTCTCTCTCTCTCTCGGATGGGAGGTGGGAGGGAGTGGGGAGCCGGGGAGATGCACAGCGAGGTTCAGGCTTTGGAAGGAAGCAGTCTAGCAAAAGAGTTCACAACTTCCAGCGTCAATGTAAGTGGAGAAGAAAGCTGCTCAGAAACTGAGATTTGGCTGTTTACTCTTGGACAACTGTGTTTAAATACTGAGGGAAGAGGCAATAAAAAAAAATACCTACTGTAAAAAAAAACAACCCTCAACCCAAACTAGCTAACTAGCCTGAGAGGATATTTTGCTAATTTTAAATTCTAAGTTCCTCAGGAGGAACAAGACTTTAACTGCTCTTCGGACCTTTTGCTTCTTTAGTCTACCTGTGTGGCAGATGACAACTCATAGTGTGGAATAGTGGAAAGAGCACGGGCTTGGGAGGCAAAGGTCATGGGTTCTAAGGCTGGCTCCGCCACTCATCAGCTGTGTGACTTTGGGCAAGTCACTTCTCTTCTCTCATCTGTATAATGGGGATTAAGACGGTGAGCCCCATGTGAGACAGGGACCGTGTCCAACCCGATTATCTTGCATTTAGCCCAACACTTAGTACAGTGTCTGGCACATAGTAAGAGCTTAACAAATAGCATTTTAAAAAAAAGGAGGAGAAAGGGAAAGATGAAGAGGCTGGTTCCGGGGCTGGGACTTTAGAAGCCATGTTGAAGATGATTCTTGAAGTCTTAAGCAGGGGAGGCTGTCAGTCCTAAATTCTGAAGAAGGATTTGGAAGCCGTTGGCTAGCACTTCCTCCTGAGAGGGGGCGGGGGCAAAGAGAGCAGAAGGTAGAAAGGCAAGAGAGGTCCTTGGCTGTCAAAGCATTTTTGCTCTAGACTGTATTGGCTTGGGAAGAGGTGGCAGGAAACAAGCGGGCAAAGGGTCAGAACCCTAAAGTCTCTCAGCTGGTGAGATCACATACGAGAGAGGACACGGTTCAAGTTTATAACATTTCGAGGTGCTATTGCTCAACAAATCCCACACCCCTGGGTCCAAGAGGAGATCACTAAAGTTTGATGGTGAAGGTGGTGGTCCCAGATGAACAAAAGGAAAATGTAGGAGGTGAGCACATGGTCCCCAGACCGTAAACTCTTTGTGGGCACAGAATGTGCTAACCAACTCTAGCGTTCTGTATTCTCTCAAGCATAGCACAGAATGGTGCTCGGCACTCAGTAAGTTATCAATAAATACCCCTGATTGATGGCGTTTGTTGCCAACTGCAGTCAGGCAGGTTGGAAATATCAGTAGATTCGAGGGGAATCTGGTTACATTTATGGGTGAGAGGTGATTGAGAGGTTAGGGATACGAGGGGAGAAGTTAGAAATAATAGATGGTCTCTCAGTCATGAAACCGGTGTCAAGAGGGAAGTCATGATGCCACGTTTCATTGTTGGGGAATGCTGGTAAGGCTAGCTCATTGGACTATGCGATTGCTTATGATTCTTTGTTCTGGGAAGTAGCGATTTAACATTCCCAACAGAATCAGGTCCCCTTTCCTGTTCCCATTTCCCTTGAGACTTCTAGGAAAAACACATGGCTCAAGACACTGACATCTATGATTCTGTAAATGGTCATTCATTATTTCAGTTCTCTGCCTGTTTTCGATGCTTGCCCATTTGCTTCATGTGTGAAAAAATCCTGCTGCTCCAATAGATTGTATACATTTTTTAATGGTATTTGTTAAATGCTTATGATGCGCCAGGCACTGTACTAAGCGCTGGGGGTATATACAGGCTAATCAGGTTGGACACACTCCACGTCCTGTGAGGAGCTCACAGTCTTAATAGCCATTTTACGGGGGAGGTAACTGAGGCACAGATAAATGAAGTGATTTGCCCAAGGTCTTGCGGCAGACAAATGGCGGAGCTGGGACTAGAGTCAAGGTCTGACTCCCAGACCCGTCCTCTATCCAGGAGACCTTACTGCTTCTATTGGGATAATAGTTATGAGCTCCTGAGGGCAGGGTGCCTGTCTTGTCTCTTCTACAGTGTCTTCTCCAGCATTCTGGACCCACTGAGCATTCTGGTGAATGAAGGAAGGAATCACTCATCCATTCATTCCCTCATTTAGTGATATTTACTAAGCCCCCACAGTAAAGGATGAATAATCCTCAGCCCCAGGACTCTCAGAGGATTCACAGTCTGAAAGTCAGTCAATCGGTCAGCCAGTCATATTTATTGAGCACTTATTGTGTGCAGCACTCCTTACTAAACACGGGGGAGAGTACAATGTAACAATAAAACAGACACATTCCCTGCCCACAGTGAGCTTACAGTCTAGAGGGAGAGTGAGAGCCGAGTGTGGCCGGAGGTGGAGGGAGTCAGTCAGTCGATAAATCGTATTTATTGAGCACTTACCGGGTGCTGAGCACTGTACTAAGCGCTTGGGAGAATGCAGTACGACAATAAACAGACACATTCCCTGCCCACAATGCTTACAGTCTAGCAGGTTGGGCACTGGGAGATCAGTGACCGACGGCGAGGAAAAATCGAACACGTACGACTCAATAACAGTGATTCGATAAATGGGGTAATAATTCAGAACCCAGGTTTTGGGAGTGTCGCGGTGTCTAAGCCGCCTTAACGAGGCTGAAGCCACCGTACCTTGTGGGAAGCTTAAGGCCCTTGCCGGGAGTGTGAGGGAGCCATCCCTCACAGAGAATCAGAGCCTTGCGGCAACTTGGCCTTGTGGAGCTTGAAGCACTGTAATCAACGGCTAACGGTTGGCAGGACAGAGTCCACCTTTGTCCAAACGCCAACGGGGCCGGTGCGTTCCACGCCAACGCGGTCGGGTACCCGTGGGCGCTGCCACCGCCGGGCCCGCCAACAGGAAGTGGCAGAGGGAGGAGCGGAGGGAGAAAGAACCACGGGCTTCAGAACTCTCTCCCCTCCCCTTTCGGAAGCAGGTTGTTGCGAGTGTACGTTATCGCGGTCCAACTCGTTCCAGATTAATTGGGCACAATATCGAGGCATCTGGCAGCCGTACAGAGCAACCAAAGATTCAGTGAGCCTTGGAACTCCTGGACGAGGTTTGGAAGCCACCCCAGGCCTGCCAGGCGCAATTATTTTCAGCAATGTCTTTCTGCCATGAAAACTTAAGACCGTGGACTTTGGCACGCAGGTAAGCGCCTGTTTGTGAATGCCCTCGTCGGCACGATTCTGGATGCAAGACATCGCGCCCGTCGTCGTCCGTGGCCCGGGAAGGAAACCGAAGGAAACGCCACCTATTTGTCATTGTTAGGTTCTCCTGTTAACCAGCGCTTAGCGGGGGGACGTGATTTAACAGTGCGTTTGAACGCAGGCAACCCTGACTGCTTCGGGTTGGGACATCCCTTACAGAGCCCGCAGAGGTACCGCTGGCCGAAGGGGCAGGTGGAGCTGTGGCAGGGGTGAGGATCTTTTGGAAAGAGGGGAGGGGATGGGCCCCATCTCTTCCATCTCTATTGCTCGGGGCTGAGGCAAAGGCCATTGCTATTAAGGCCTTCTTTTCCACAGCACTGAAGACATTCGTGCAAAAAAAAAAAAGATAATAATCATAAAAACTCTGGTATTTGTTAAGTGCTTACTATGTGCCAGGCACCGTACTAAGTGCAGGAGTAGATACAAGGTAATTTGATTGGCTATAGACCCTGTCCCACACTGGGCTCACAGTCTCAACTCCTATTTTACAGATGAGGTGACCGAGGCGCAGAGAAGTTAAGTGACCTGTCCAAGGTCACAGAGCAGACCTGTGGCGGAGCCAGAATTAGAACACAGGTCCTTCTGACTCCTAGGCCTGTAGTTTTACCCAGGAATAATAGCCTCCCCTGACAAAACAAATAAATAAAATAAATTGTGGTATTTGTTAAGCGCTTACTATCTGCAGAGCACTGTTCTAAGCGCTGGGGGATGCAAGGTGATCAGGTTGTCCCACGTGGGGCTCACAGTTTTTTTTAATCCCCATTTGACAGATGAGGAAACTGAGGCACAGAGAAGTTAAGTGACTTGCCCAAGGTCACACAGCTGCCTGGCGGCGGAGCCGGGATTAGAACCCGTGACCTCTGACTCCCAAGCCCGCGCTCTTTCCTCTGAGCCACGCTGCTTCAATAGTTTCTCTAATGGTAATTGTGGTATCTGTGGTATCTGTTAAACGCTTACTCTGTGCTAAACACTATACCAAGCACTGGGGTAGATACAAGACAATGAGGTCGGACACAGGCCCGGTCCCACAGACGTCTCACAGTCTAAGTACGAGGGAGAACAGGTACTGAATCTCCATTTTGCAGATGAGAAGGTAAGTGACTTGCCCCAGGTCACACGGCAAGCATGTGGCAGAGGGCCAGGATGAGAATCCAGATCCTTTGACTCTCGGGCTTGTGTTCTTTTTACTAGGTCACGTTGCTTCTCTGCAAAATGCATCCCCAAGACTATGGAAGAAGTTAGGAAATGATAATGTGCGTCCTTCTCGCCGGAGGGCCCTTGAGTGTTAGGCCCCGAAGAGCCAGGTTCTTATTGAACAATGCTTTTTGTATTTCTAAAGTACATTTCAGCAGAGTTAGGCAAGGTTCTGATAAACAGAAATGAGAAGTCAAAAATCTGCCTTTTTGTCTGGTCGCTATTCTTTTAGTGTTATAATAATAATAATGTTGGTATTTGTTAAGCGCTTACTATGTGCAGAGTACAGTTCTAAGCGTTGGGGGAGATACAGAAGACTGATACAGAGATAGAGATAGAAGATATAGAGAAGCAGCGTAGCTAGGTGGAAAGGGCGCGGGCTTTGGAGTCAGAGGTCATGAGTTCGAATCCCAGCTCTGCCACTTGTCAGTTGTGTGACTGTGGGCAAGTCACTTCACTTCTCTGTGCCTCAGTTCCCTCACCTGTAAAATGGGGATGAAGACCGTGAGCCCCACGTGGGACAACCTGATTTCCCTGTGTCTATCCCAGCGCTTAGAACAGTGCTCTGCACATAATAAGCGCTTAACAAATACCAACATTATTATTATTACATTATTATACAGGGTCATCAGGTCGCCCCACGTGAGGCTCGCAGTTAATCCCCATTTGACAGATGAGGTCACTGAGGCACAGAGAAGTGAAGTGACTTGCCCACAGTCACACAACTGCCAAGTGGCAGAGCCGGGAGTCGAACCCATGACCTCTGACTCCGAAGCCCGGGCTCTTTCCACTGAGCCACGCTGTTATCCTTGGCATGTTTTCTTAGGTGCAGTCATAAGCCTCCAGAAGCCTCTGGATGGACTTCATGAAGATGCCAGATTGTGTGGAACGGTCAACCCACAATCTAACACACCGTTTCCCAATTTCCTTGGATCACTCAATCAGTGGTATTTACTGAGCGCTTACTGTGTGCAGGGCACTGTACTAAACACTTGGGAAAGTATACTACAACAGAGTGGGTAGATGTGATCCTTGTCCAGAAGAGCTTACAGTCTAGAGGGGATTCAGACATTAAAACAGATTAGGGATAGGGGAAATAGTAGAGCATAAGAATATTTAGTATCAAAGTGTTCTCGGAGTGTTTTCGAGTGCTGCTGTATAGCATACATCCAGCAAAATTGGACGTGTTACACAACTTTGGTAATAATAATGTTGGGATTTGTTAAGTGCTTACTGTGTACCGAGCACCGTTCTAAGCGCTGGGGTAGAAACAGGGTAATCGGGTTGTCCCGTGTGCGGCTCACAGTCTTCATCCCCATTTTACAGATGAGGGAACTGAGGCACAGAGAAGTGAGGTGACTTCCTCACAGTCACACAGCTGACCAGTGGCAGAGCTGGAATTCAAACCCATGACCTCTGACTCCCAAGCCCGGGCTCTCGCCACTGAGCCACGCTGCTGCTTGGTGATGGGGAACGGAGCCAACGAGACATAATCAACTCTGTTATAAACTGGTCGTAATGATCATGGATCCGTCTAGTGGACAGAGCATGGGAATGGGAGTCAAAGGCCCTGAGTTCTAATTCTGGCACTTACCTGCTGTGTGACCTTGGGTAAGTCACTTCATTTCTCTATGCCTCGGTTTCTTTACCTGCAAAATGGAGATTTAATGCTTGTTTTCTCTCCTACTTAGTCTCTGAGTCCCCTCTTGACAGTGCTTGGTCTATAGTGCTTAACAATTACTACTATTAATAAGATCAAGGATAATGTCTTTGGACCCTGAAATCTGTTCAGTAGCTTCTGGACTTCAGGCCTTTGGATGGAATCAATCAATCAATCAGTAGTTTTTATTGAGCACCTACCGAGTGTGAAATACTGTATTAGACTTGTAGGAGAATGCGATAGAAAGGACCATGTGTTCCCTGCCCTCAAGGAGCTCACAAACTACTGAGGGAGGCAGGCAAAGACAGGAAGAAGTACAAGGCTATAACTAGAAGTAGAACGGCTAGATCGGGATGAAATAGCTGAGTAAATAATTGAATACACATCTGTACTAATATGCTGAGGCTGGGAATAAAATACCGAAGTGTCAAACCCTTCTGTAAATGAAGAGGAGTGTTCTTCATGGGTTGTTCCCCTTACTTCTCCTGCTCTGCTACAAAGGTATAGCCCATTGTTTCAGATTAGAACCTAATTTCATAAGCTAACTCTAATAATTATGATTAGAATAATCATAATATTAGGGATAATAATGTTTATTTAGTGCTTACCATGTGCCAAGCTCTGTACTAAGCGCAGGGATAGATACAAGATGGGCAGACATAGTCCCTCTCCCACTTGGGGCTCACAGTCAAATTTATGAAAAAGAGCATGTGGTGAACCCCCATTTTACAGATGAGGAAAATGGGGCACAAAGAAGTGAAGTGATTTGCCTAAGGTCACAAAGCAGAAAAGCGGCAGAGCCTGGATTAGAACCCAGGACCCCTGACTCCCAGGCCTGAGCTGTTTCCAGGCCACACTGCTTCTCTATTTGGGCATCTAGAGACTTTAGCTACACAAACTGCCTATGCGGTGTGGAAGCCTTTCCAGAAAATTCCAAAATAGCTACTGTCTCATCACACCAGGTCACATGCATGCATATTTTTATTTATTTACATATTATTTATGATTTAGCTATGCACTGTTATTTGTTCGGCAATTTCTACCAAGTGCACTGTACTCTCCCGAGTGCTTAGTACAGTGGTCCGTATAAAGTAAACACTCAATAAATACCACTGTTTTGAACCACTGAGTGATTGGCTGTTTTGTCCTGATGCGTTTTTACTGCTTATTATTCTTTCGTTGTTCTTTCTCCAGCTTTCACTGTCTGTAAGTCATTTTTCCATCTCACCCATTAAATTGAAAACTCCTTAAAAGTCAGGGAAGGTAAGTCTTGCATTCTAAGACTCAGGACAGAGATAGTGGAAAGAGAACGGGCTTGGGAGTCAGAGGATGTGAGTTCTAATCCTGGCTCTGCCACCTTTCTGCTGTGTGACCTTGGGCAAGCCAGTTAACTTCTCTGTGCCTCAGTCATCTCACCTGGAAAATGGGGATTAAGACTGCTTAGAACAGTGCTTGGCACCTACTCAGCACTTGACAAATACCATAGAAAAAACACCACTGTTTGACTGATTAACACATATCATAATTATTAGTACTCAGTAGATGCTCCAATAACGAGCAGTGTCCCAGCACTTAAAACAGTGCCTGACCTAGTCGGCGCCTAACAAATACCATAAAAAATAATACCACTGATTGATTGATTGATTGGTTTTGTCTTTCTTCCTGGACATAATGGGGATACCTTTCAATCAGTAGTATTTACTGAGCACATACCGTGTGCAGAGCACTCTTGGGAGAGGACGATACAATAAAGTAGTAGACATGATTCCTGCCCTGAATGAAATCCTGCGGTGTTTCCTCAGTGCTCTAGACATTCAGGTAAAGAGTTCGAGTAGCCTTCTATACTGGTCCATCTTTCTCAACTCAGAATGTCCCAGGGCTGGCCCGACCACATGATTCCGATCCTTGAGGGCCTCAGAAAGTTCGAGTACAATTTTGATCACTGCTTCTCAGCTGACTCTCTATGCTTCCTACATCCCGATCCACCTGAAACATGGCCACCATCGTCTCCCTGCTGTCAGTGAGGTAGGACCCTCATCCCTTCATCACTTCATCAATGTCCCGGTGGTTCGTTTGAACCCACGAAGACTACAGGGCTAGATGCTTCTCTCTATGTGCGGGGAGGAGGTGGAAATAAATCCTGGAGCCGGCGGATCAAAACTCCATTGACATTCATTCATTCATTCATTCATAGTATTTATTGAGCTCTTCCTATGTGCAGAGCACTGTACTAAGCTCTTGGAATGTACAAATCGGTAACAGATAGAGACAGTCCCTGCCCTTTGACGGGCTTACGGTCTAATCGGGGGAGACGGACAGACAAGAACAATGGCAATAAATAGAATCAAGGGGATGAACATCTCATTAAAAACAATAGCAAATAATTAGAATCAAGGTGATGTACATCTCATTAACAAAATTGACATCTAAAAGATGCTGAGAGTAGAGGTCTGCTTAAATGAGGAGTGGGATGTACTGACCATTCTGGGGGTGGGAGTCACCCAGAGACTCCCTGGAAACAAGGGAACAAGGCTCTAAATTAAATGTTATGAATTACTTATTTACCTATATTAATCTCGGTCTCTCCTTCTGGACTGTAAGTTCATTAGGGGCAGGGAATGTGTCCTCTAATTCTGTTGTATGCTCCCAAGCCATTATTATAGTGCTCTGCACATAGGAAGCACTCAATAAGTCGTACTGATTGATTGATTGATCGATTGACTAAATTGTAACCTTCTTCTAGACCAAGAGCTAACTCCTTGAAGGCAGGGGTCGTGTCTATCTACTCTGTTGTATTGTACTTTCATTCATTCAATCAATCATATTTATTGAGCGCTTACTGGGTGCCGAGTACTGTACTAAGCATTTAGCACTATACTAAGCTCTCCCCCCCCCCCACAGTAAGCACTCAATAGATACCATCAACTGACTGACTTAGAGGCAGACCGTGTCGCTCTCGGTTTCCTCAGGTTTCATGCCTGACCATCTTAATTCGATCAGCTGGTTTTTAGGCATCGGGGAAGGAGGCTGAGAAGAGACCCCATTCATTCAATTGTATTTATTGAGCACTTACCGTGTGCAGAGCACTGTACTAAGTGCTTGGAAAGTACAATTCAGCAACAAAGAGAGACAATCTCTGCCCACAATGGGCTCACAGTCTAGAATATGGGAGACAGACATCAAAACCAGTGAGCAGGCATCAATAGCATCAATACAAATAAATAGAATTAGATATATATATATATATATATGTGTATATACACATCAGAACAAGTAAAACAGGCATTAATATGAATAAATAGAATTAGAGATATGTACATACAAACACAAGTGCTGTGGGGCAGGGAGAGGATGGGGTAGAGCAAAGGGAGTTTGCCCGTTCCCCTGCGGTCATCAATCCAAGTTCAAATGGGGAAAATTCCTCAGCCAATGAGCAGCCACTCCTGCAGCATCATCATTACCATCCGCAAAATCGATTGAATGTCCTCAGCCCCCAGTGGCAGCTAATAGGGGCAATTTAATTTGATAGTGGGCAGCATCAAGTGAGTAAAACAAGTTCAGCAAAACTATGAATGGTGTGAACTATTGTCTGCTGGGTGACTTTGGGCAAGTCACTAAAACTTCTCTGTGCCTCAGTTACCTCATCTGTAAAATGGGGATTGCGATTGTGAGCCTTATGTGGGACGGGGCGTAGTTATTATTATTATTGTTGTTATTCTGAATGCTGGGAATCAAACCTCTTGGGCTGCATACGTTTTACGTAAAAACCTTTCAGTATTTGTAAAGCGAATTGGGGCTAAACTGAATCTGGGCCCTTTGGTATAAGAATCCACTACAATCTAGTCAGTTGGTGATTCTACCCCTTTTCCCGGCTTTTAAAAAATACATAACCTTAGTTTTCTTTAATGGTATTTCTTAAGCCCTATGTCAGGCACTGTACTAAACGCTGGGGTAAGTACTAGGAAATCAGATTGGACGCAGTCTCCCACTTGGGGCCCACATTCTCAATCCCCATTTTATGCCCGTGGTAACTGAAGCACAGAGAATTTAAGTGACTTGTCCAAGATCACACAGCAGACAACTAGCAGAGATGGGATTAGAAGCCAGGTCCCCCAATTCCCAGGCCTCTCCTGTTTCCACTTGGCCACGTTGCCTCTCGAAAGTTCTGCACATAACCACATAATAATAATAATGTTGGTATTTGTTAAGCGCTTACTATGTGCAGAGCACTGTTCTAAGCACTGGGGGAGATACAGGCTCATCAGGTTGTTCCACGTGAGGCTCACAGTTAATCCCCATTTTATAGATGAAGTAAATGAGGTACAGAGAAGTGAAGTGACTTGCCCGCAGTCACACAGCTGACAAGTGGCAGAGCCGGGAGTCGAACCCATGACCTCTGACTCCCAAGTCCAGGCTCTTTCCACTGAGCCACACATTCAAATGTGTTATCATTTATAGTAAAGATCTGAAACTTGCAGAGATTTTTCTTTCCCTCCGGCTTCTGGATAACTCCTTCTGTCTGAGGGATAACTCTCACCTGGAAGAGAAGCTCTTTGAAGGTTGTTTCTACGGTTTCGTTTGCAGAGAGATGCGGGTGGGAGGAGGGGGCAGAGAGCTGCTCACTCGCCACACAACTGGGGGCTCTCTGTCTTCCAGATCAGAGAAGGGATCAAAAGCCCCTTTATCTCTGACTCCGAGGAATCACAGAGCTAAACTCTAGTTGAGGTTTGTCCCCATCTGTGTGAGCATCCTGCATTACCTCCAACCTAAGGGCATCAGGGGGCTTCGATGGTTATATTGACGCTGTTGTTGCCTGTCTACTGGTTCTGTTTTGTCGTTTGTCTCCCACCTAATGGACTGTGATCCTGTTGGGTAGGGATTGTCTCTATTCGTTGCCAAATTATACTTTCCAAGCGCTTAGTACAGTGCTCTGCACACAGTAAGTGCTCAATAAATACGATTGAATGAAGGCTAATAAATGATGGTATTTGTTAAGCACTTACTATGTGCAAAGCACTGTTCTAAGCACTAGGGGGGATACAAGGTGATCAGGTTGTCCCACGTGGGGCTCACGGTCTTAATCCCCATTTTACAGATGAGGGAACTGAGGCACAGAGAAGTTTAGTGACTTGCCCAAAGTCGCACAGCTGATAAGCGGCGGAGCTGGGATGAGAACCCGTGACCTCTGACTCCCAAGCCCGGGCTCTTGCCACTGAGCCACGCTGCTTCTCTTGAACGAGTGAATGGTGCCCAGGTTGTAGAGGAAGAAGTAGCATCCCTAGTGGAAAGAGCGTGGGTTGGGAGTCAGACGATCTGGGTTCTAATTCCGGCTCCTCCACTTCTTTTCTGAGTGACCTTGGGGAACTCACTTAGCTTCTCTGTGCCTCAGTTACCTCATCTGTAAAATTGGAATTAAGATTATGTGGGACTAAGCCCTTTGTGGGACAGGGAATGTGTCCGACCTAATCATCTTCTATCTACCCCAGCAGTTAGTATAGAGCCTGACACATGGTAAGAGCTTAACAAGTACCCCAATTATTATTCCCCTCCCCACAGCACCTGTGTATATTTGCACGTATTTATTAATCTATTTTATTAATGATGTATAGATATATATCTATGATTCTGTTTATCAATTTTGATGATATTGATGGCTGTCTACTTTTCTGTTTAGTTGTCTGTCTCCCCCTTCTAGACTGTGAGGCCACTGTTGGGTAGGCATTGTCTCTATCTGTTGCCGAATTGTACTTTCCGAGTGCTTAGTACAGTGCTCTGCACACGGTAAGCCCTTAACGAATACAATTGAATGAATGAATTAATGAATATTATTATTATTATTATTATTATTATTAGAGGAGCTCCTGTCCTCACTCCCAGCTTCTAGTTAGGATCAAGTCCAGTTGGTTCCATGTCACCAGGGTTGTGGAGCAAAGACCACCACCAAGATGATTTTTTCCTGTCACTTATTCATTCAATTGTAATTATTGAGTGCTTACTCTGTGCAAAGCACTGTACTAAGTGCTTGGGAGAGTTCAATAAAACATTAACTCCTACCCCTCTATCCACCAAAGAGCCTTAACCGGGGTTCAAGACAGCAGTCAGTCAACCATATTTATTGAGGCGCTTACTGTATGCGAAGCACTGTATTAAGTGCTTGGGAGAGTACAGTATAACAATATAACGGACACATTCCCTGCCCATAATGAGCTTACGGTCTGGAGGGGGAGAGAGTAATATAAATAAATAAATTTACAGATATGTAAATAAGTGTTGTGGGGCTGGGAGGAGGGATGAATAAAGGGAGAAAGTCAAGACAACACAGAAGGGGGTTGAAGAAAAGGAAAGGAGGGCTTATTCAAGGAAGAAGTCTTCTTGGAGGAGATGTGTCTTCAATAAGGCTTTGAAGCTGGGGCCTGGGGGGAGAATATGAGGAGGGGAGGTGTTCCAGGCCAAAGGCAGGATGCGGTGGTTGAGAGAATGGCTGCCAGATAGATGAAATTGAGGTACAGTGAGTAGGTTGACATTAGAGGAGTGAAGTGTGTGGGCTGGGTTGTAGTAGCAGAGTAAGGAGGTGAAGCAGGTGGGGGTGAGTTGATTGACTGCTTTAAAGCAGATGGTGAGGCGTTTCTGGGGACAAAAGAAAGAAACCCTATGGGCATTTTGGACCAAGAACTTGTGCTCAGGCAGAGGAGTTCTTGAGGTACCTGAAGCTCCAGGACCTATTCAGTGAGAAGGAATCTGCTCCAGGGGACCGGAGGGGCAGGGCCGGGCCAGGGGAATGAAAAGTGGAGGCAGGCATTACTGGAACTGATACTTTCTTCCCTTTTTCGATTTTTGGCCATGCCCCTAGTATTCACACAGCCACCATCTGGCTCTGTTTTGCGTGGTAAAACCCCCACAGGCACTGGGGTGGGGGTGGGGGAGTGGGGAGGAGAGCGGGGGTGGTGGGGAGAGGGAGGGGGCACTCCCAGGCATGAGAAAATCTAGCACCTGCAGGGCAGCACTCTTGGGGAACCCAGGGCTCCTGCCCCAAATTCCACGCTTCTGCCGGCTCATCCTGGCCCCTTCTCCAGTCTTTCCTCGGGTCTTTCTTGAGAAGCAGCCTCTATGCAGCCATCTCTCTCTCTCTCTTTCTCTTCATGGTATTTGTTAAGCTCTTATTATATGCCAGGCACTTTTCTAAGCACTGGGGTAGATACATGGTAATCAGGTTGGGCACAGTCCATTTCCCACATGGGGTTCACCTTCTTAATCCCCATTTTACTGATGAGGTAACTGAGGCGCAAGAAGGGTAGTGACTTGTCCAAGGTCACTCAGCAGACAACTGGCAGAGCCGGGATTAGAGCCCAGGTCCTTCTGACTCCCAGGCCTGTGGTCTACCCTCTAGGCCACATTGCTTCTTCTGTCCTGGGGGAAAGTCAACCCGGGAATTCTCTGTCTCCCTTGGGGTACCAGGGTTGGTTGATTGCCAGTACCCTTCCTCAACCCTGGGAGCTAGACCCGCTTAGATAATAGTAATTATGGAATTTGTTAGGCCCTTACTATGAGCCAGGCACTGTACCAACCACTGGGGCGGATACAAGCTAATCAGGTTGGACACAGTCCCTGTCCAGCAAGTTCACGGTCTTTATCCCCATTTTACAGATGAGGTAACTGAGGCCCAGTGAAGTGAAGTGACTTGCCCAAGGCCACACGGCAGACAAGTGGCAGAGCCAGGATTAAAACCCGTGACCTTCTGACTTCCAGGCCTGGGCTCTATCCCTTAGGCCATGCTAAACTGAGGCTACTGGGGGCAGTTTCTCCACCACCTCCAGGTGACAGATCTGTCCTGTATCAGAGCCAGTGACAGGGCACAAAACAATGGTTTCTCCTCCCTTCCCCTCCACCCTTTTGTTTTTAATGAAACAACTGATATTAATCACAAAGAGGACATTTGGTGAGTCCTTTGAATGACTCCCATCACAGGGTAATTTGCAAGATTGAAAGGGTCGGGGTTGATATTCTCACCATTTATTTTCCACTGTTTGATCTCTCTTCCCCTCTAGACCTAAGAAGCTCCTTGTAGGCAGGGATCATGTCTGTTATATTGTATTCACTTCCAAGAGCTTAGTACAGTGCTTCGAACCCAGTGAGTGTTCAGTAAATACCATTGCTTGATTGAGGTCCCTGACAGAGGCAGATTCAAACCGAGGAGAAAAATCCCCCCGTCCCTTTGACTGGATTTGAGTTCCCAGCTGCTGCCAATGTCTGAAGGCAGCCCTCCCTTCCTCCAGCTCAGAGATGTGGTCTAAATGAGGAAGGGTAAAAAAAAAAAGGAAAAAAATTGACAGACAAGCCGACAGATCAAACACGACACTTCAAAGAGTAGGGAAAATACAAGAATGAAGCAATCCACCACCAAATGCCGGGAAACAAAGCAGACATCCCCCTACACATGGCTATTACGACCATCCCGAGACTAAGGCTGTATACATGAGATCTTACCCAAGGCACTGGGGAACAGTCTCTGATGACTCCATGACCAGCTATTGCACTATCCGTGATCAGTCACTCTGAGGGGCTAATTAGTGCTTTTAATATGCAAATCAGAGCCTGAGCAGATTAAATCTAGGAAAAAAAACAGCTGGTGAATATGTTATTTTAATTATTACTCCAAAGAAAATATGGACATGGCTTAAGATGATGGCAGGGCTGGCCGACTAAAGCAGCTCTAAGTAGCAGTTGCCTCAAGTTGAAAGAAAATCAGTAGGTTGGAGGTGGATTCATTGAAATTTCCTTGGCCAGGATCAGAGTGGCTTGTCCCTTTGACCTTAACTCTCACTAGATAACGCCATGTTTCAAAACGGTTGTTAGTATGCCTAGTCATTTCTCTCCTCTCACTCTTCTACTCTTCTCCCCTCCTTTTCTCTCCATCATCACTCTTTTCTCTCTACATCTCCACCCTCTGTTCTCTCCCTAGCTCTATCCTCACTCTATTTCTCTCACCCTTTACCCTTCCCCCTCTCTTTCCATCTCTATCCTCCCTCCCTACTTTCTCCAACTCCAACCTCTCGCTCTCCTCCTCCTTCTTTCTATCTCTCTCTTTTCTTTATCCTCTCTCCAACTCCATCCTCTGTTTTCTCTCCATACTTATCCTCACTCTATTTCCACACTCTCTTTTCTCCCCTCCTTTTTCTCTCCCTCTTTTCCCTATCTCTCTCTCTCCCATCTCTCTATCCTCTCTGTCCCTCTCCATCCTCTCTCTCTATTTTCCCTCCACCTCTATCCTCTTCCTGCACACTCTCTCTTTCCCCTTCTTCCTCCTTTCCCCGCTCTCTTCTCAATTTTCTCTATTCTTCTCCAGCCTCTCTCTGTTCTCTCTCCATCTCCACCTCCCCTTTATCCACCCCCACTCCTTACTCCCTCTCCTTCTTTTTGCACAGAGGGTGACACCTGATGGAAATGTGTTTCTGACTCCCTCTTCGTGGCTGATTTACAGGCAAGTTTCTACAAATGGTTGTAAGGTTATGTGTAATCAGTGTCAGGCATAGACGAGGCAACTTCCAAAGAAGTTTCAGATTCGGCTACAAACTGATCTGAGAGCAGAGCTTGGTAAAACCTGACGATAGTCCTGTATCTGATTCTCTGGTCTTGTCGCCTGACATTGTAAGCATGCTTTCCTTTCGTAAGCCAGGTCATGATGAAGAAGTTAAGATCAAGGCATACCATCTCTCTAGTGATGTAAGCCTTTAGTACAGTGCTTTGCACATAGTAAGAGCTCAATAAATACCATTGATTGATTGACAGGTACAGAGGGACTAATCCACTTTTTGGGGCACAGGAACAAAATCATGGAAAACAAATGAAAAATTCATTTTTGTCAACCAAATTTGACAAAATTTTTTATATAAGACTGAGGTGGGGGGAGATGGAGATAGACAGGGAGAGAAGGCAGAGACGGAAGGCAGAGAGGAGACAGACAGCTAGAGGGAAAGAGAAAGAGAAGGAAAAGAAATATAGAGAAGGAAGGAGGGGGAAAAGGAAACTTAAGAAATGAAAAGAGCAGGTCAAATTCAATCGTTAGCTGGAACAATCTCGATGCAAGACCTTGGAAGGGAACAGATTATTTCATTTCCAGCCCACGTTCACTCCTCCTAAAAGGAAGCACACTTCAGCAGCGAGGCAGACCGCATGTGTTCCCTGCCAATCACAAGTTGGAAATAAAGTTCGCTTTCCAAGAAGAAGTTTTCAAAAAAGAGGGCATATGTATGCCCCACGGGCTTCTCGCATTGTTCAAGTCAGTGCTGCCTTCCAATCAGCCTGAAGGAATTCAAAACAACTTCCCTCCACGTCAGACGCTGAGCTTTTTCTTTGAGCTTACAGTGAAGTGAGCATTTCAGTGGATCCATCTGAACATTTATTGGTCCTGAGACTCTGAACTCTTCTCCCTACGAGGAAATCTCAGCTAATTATCTCCTCTTTGTTTGAACATGCACCTTTTAGCTCCCTTCCTTCCAAGGAGTCAATGGCAATATCTACAACAGTAAATCACTCCATCCCGCAGAGACACAGGCAGGAGTAAATGGCAACTTACATCTCTAGCAAGGGGCTGCAGAGCATCAAGAATCATAAGGGCTAAGGTCATGGTCTTCACTGCACTGAAATTCATTCAATCGTATTTATTGAGTGTTTACTGGGTGCAGAACACTGTACTGACCTTAGAACTGTTTGTAGAAACGTGCCTGTAAATCACCCAGGAAGAGGGAGTGAGAAACACATTTCCATCAGGTGTCACCCTCTGTGCAAAGAGAAGGAAGGAGAGGGAGAAAGGAGTGGTCTGCGTGGATGGAGATGGAGTGAGAACAGAGAGAGGCCGGAGAACAGAAACGATAAACAGTGGCATTCCCTGCCCACAACCACCTCACAGTCTACAGTAGCGGAGACAGACATCAGTACAGATAGACAAAATTTCAGATCTGTACATAAGTGCTTTAGTACTGGAAATGTGTGAACCTCTGCTTCCTGTTGAAGTATCTTGAAGGTTAGGACAACTTGATTTTGCAGTTTTGGAAAATGGGGAAAGGGCTTACACCTGTTTTCATGCCCTCCAGGATCAATCATTTATTTTGATGTCAACTTGATACATTACTGGCTTTTTTATGGTATTTGTTAAGTGCTTACTATGCACCGGACACTGTACGAAGCACTTTCATTCACTCATTCAATCGTATCATTTTTATTGAGCGCTTACTGTGTGCAGAGCACTGTACTAAGTGCTTGGGAGAATATGATATAACAATAAGCTGATATATTCCCTACCCACACTGAGCTTACAGTCTAGAGGGGGAGACAGACATCAACTTACATAAATTACAGATGTATACGTAAGTGCTGTGGGGCTGGAAGCGGGATGAATAAAGGGAACAAGTCAGAGCTTGCAGAAGGGAGTGGGAGAAGGGGAAAAGTCCATAAGACTTTGAAGGAGGGGAGAGTCGGATTTGATGAGGGAGGGCATCTCAGGTCAGAAGCAGGATGTCGAGTTCGAGACTGAGTACGGTGAGAAGGTTAGCATTAGGGGAGTGAAGTGTGAGGGCTGGATTGTAGTAGGAGAGTAGCGAGGTGAGGTAGGTGTGGGCAAAGTGATTGATTGCTTTAAAGCCATAATGAAATTTACTAAGTGCTTACTACATGCAAAGCACTGTAGTACATACGAGCCAGTGAGATCGGACGCAGTCTCTGCCCCACAACGGGTCATGGTCTAGGAGAGAGGAAGAACATTTTAAATTTGAGAAAACAGAAGAACAGAGAACTTAAGTGACTAGCTAAAGATCACACAGCAGGCTCATGACAGAGCAGAGATTAGAATCGGCTGACTGCCTGACCTTTGTCCTTTCCACTAGGCTAGGCTGTCTCCTTCAGAGTTTACGTTCTAACGGGGAGACAGACTCAAAATAATCTACAGATAGGAAGAGGAAGACTCTGGAAAGGTGGCTGTGAGGATAAGCCGGTGCTTAAGGGGCAGTGTGTGTGAATAGATATGTACAAAAGTACTGTGTATGGGTGATTGTGGGTGAGTAAATGCTGGTAGTTTAGAGGATGTGATCTGGAAGCAATAAATGACATTTACTGAGCACTTTCTGTGTGCGGATCACTATACTAAGCGCTTGGGAAAGTAAAGTGAAACGACAGACGCATTCCCTTTCATTCATTCAATAGTATCAATAGCTCAGCCACTTATCAGCTGTGTGACTTTGGGCAAGTCACTTAACTTCTCGGTCCCTCAGTTACCTCATCTGTAAAATGGGGATGAAGACTGTGAGCCCCACGTGGGACAACCTGATTCCCCTGTGTCTACCCCAGCGCTTAGAACAGTGCTCGGCACATAGTAAGCGCTTAACAAATACCAACATTGTTATTATTATTATTAGTATTTATTGAGCGCTTACTATGTGCAGAACACTGTACTAAGCGCTTGGAATGAACAAGAAGGCAACAGATACAGTCCCTGTCGTTTGACGGGCTTACAGTCTAATCGGGGGAGACGGACAGACAAGAACAATGGCAATAAATAGAGTCGAGGGGAAGAACATCTCGTGAAAACCGATGGCAACTAAATAGAATCAAGGCGATGTACAATTCATTAACAAAATTAATAGGGTAATGAAAATATATACAGTTGAGCAGACGAATGCAGTGCTGAGGGGATGGGAAGGGTGAGGGGGAGGAGCAGAGGGAAATGGGGGGAGACGAGGGTTAAGCTGCGGAGAGGTGAAGGGGGGTTGGTAGAGGGACTAGAGGGAGAAGGGGAGCTCAGTCTGGGAAGGGCTCTCGGAGGAGGTGAGTTTTAAGTAGGGTTTTGAAGAGGGGAAGAGAATCAGTTTGGCGGAGGTGAGGAGGGAGGGCGTTCCGGGACCGCGGGAGGACGTGGCCCAGGGGCGGGAGGACGTGGCCCAGGTGAGCTCACAGCGAACTCCCTGCCCACAGTGAGCTCAAAGTCTATCTAGGAAGCACTTAGTCAGTAGATCAATCAGTCATATTTACTGAGTGCTTACTGGGTGAAAAGCACTGTACTAAGCCCTTGGGAGAGTACAATATAAGAGAATTGGCAGATACATTCCCTGCCCACAGAGCACTGAATTAAGTGCTGGGAGAAAGTGCACGGGTGAGAATATAGACACGGTTCCTGTCTTCCAGGGGCGTCACAGTCTAAAATCTCTTTAAGGCAGCCTCAATGGTCATTATGTTCTACCCAGTCAAGCGCTGGAGATCCCAGCACTATCCTCCCTTAGTACCATCAGTTTAGCTTTTAATGCTGCCGGTGAACAGCAGTGATAGACTGTAAACTCATCCTCTAGTCCGTAAGCTTGTTGTGGGCAGGACATGTGTCTACCAACTCCGTTATATGTACTCTCCCGAGTGCTTACTACAGTGCGCTGTACATAGTTAAGGCTTAATAAATACAATTGATCAATTGATTGGAAAGAGGCTGGGAAGACTCCCTCAAGGACTGAAATTTTGGCCAAAATTTCCTGTTTGCAAAATACATACAATTGATTGATTGAATGGAAGTTGAAGGAGGAAGTTGAAGGAGGAAGACTCATCCTCCTTCAAGGCAATGAGCTTTTCTGTAAGCAGTGGCCTGGAGGAGCAGTCATGAGACCCGTTTTGCTTCCTCCACCTTGGCAACTTCCATCCCTGAGTCCATGATGTCAGGAACCTTCCTGGTCACTGGGATAATCCCTACAACCTTCACTCTGGAGAAGCCATTGTTTTCTTCACTTAGCCCTCAGTCCTCTCGAAGGTAAGTTCATTGTGGGCAGGGAACGCGTCTAACAACTCTGTTGTACTCTTCCAAGTGCTCTGAACAGTGCTCTGCACACACTGAGTTCTCAATAGATGCCACCGATTGATTAAGACATGACTCTCTCTGGAACCTTATGGCTGTGGAGCCAGGGTTTAGGATTTTCTCTATTACTTACAGTTCAAACTACCTGCTTTTCATTTCTTCAAGTGGGTAGAAGAAGGGAGGGAAGGACGGTGGTTGCGGATTGATGGTAAAGCATTCAAGGGTGTTTTTCGCTCGGATTCCGCGAGATACCTGTTTTGCTCGTTATACTCATCACACCACTCTCAAGTAGCTGAGATGAGAGTGAAGAAGGCAGTCATTGTGACACGCTTTTTATTTGTTCAATCTAGGAGGGGTCCCTGGTAATTCACAAACCATGGCATCTTGGGGCAAATCCAATGGCAAGTGGAAAAGATTTGATTGAATCCTCAGTCTTCTTAATGACTCTAGTGATTGTAGGTGCCAGCTCTGGTTAGGGGATTTGATGCTGGCCCTGTCTGTCACAACTCAGGGCGGGAGGAACAGAAAGCTTTAGAATGAGGTTTTGCAGATGGGAAATTCTGGCCACAATTTAGGTCTTTGTGTGAGTCTTCCCAGTCACCAATCAATCAATCATATTTATTGAGTACTTACTGTGTGTAGAGCACTGAACTAAGCACTCTGGAGAGTACCATATAACAGAATTGTTAGACATATTCCATGCCCACAACAAGCTTACAGTCTAGAGGAGCGGCTTACAGAAATGGCCAAATGTTTGGGGTAGTGCTTTGTAGTCATAACCTCAATAGGTAAAATGTTCTCCCATTTTTATTTATTTAGTTCGGTATTTTTAAAGTGCCTATTATGTGCAAACACTATCTTATTAGGCTCTGGGGCAACTGCAAGAGAATAAGAGTCAGGCAAAGTCCCTGACCCACAGGGGACTCACAGTCTAAGAGATTCCTAAAAGAGGATGCTCAAATTAGTGGGTCTGCCTGTTGACCTCACATGATTTTCTGCAGGTAGTGCTGGAGGCATTTTTCCAGCTTTTTAAGGTGTCTTCTGTACGATACCAATGTGTAAAGCCCAAGCGGTTACTACAGTGCATTGCACAGAGTAGCTGCTCAATAGATACCAACCAATAGCTTTGTTGGCCCATTTGAAGCGATGTAGAATTTCTTCATCGTTGTCAGCTTTCCGGGCACTGTTCTAAGCACTATGGCAGCTGTGTGACTGTGGGCAAGTCACTTAACTTCTCTGTGCCTCAGTTACCTCATCTGTAAAATGGGGATGAAGACTGTGAGCCCCATGTGGGACAATCTGATTCCCCTGTGTCTACCCCAGCGCTTAGAACAGTGCTCTGCACAGAGTAAGCGCTTAACAAATACCAACATTATTATTATTATTAATTAATTGGGTTGGACACTGTCCTTATCCCACATAGGGCTCACAGTCTTAATCCCCATTTTACAGGTGAAGGAACTGAGGCAAAGAGAAGTGAAGTGACCTGCCCGAGGCGAGGTCACACAAAAGACAAGTGGCGGAGCCAGGTTTAGAACCCATGACCTTCTGACTCCCAGGCCCATATGTACTGTGTTAGTCCCCTAACTGTCATGTATGTAGTTGTGTGTCTTCCTAGTTGGATAGTAGGTTCCTTGAGGAGAGTAAGTCCCCGGGAGCATAGTAGAGTGCTCTGCATAGACAAGGTGCTTAATAAATGCTATTGATTGAAAACAGAAGGGAATACTGAAAAGCAGGAAGAACAAAAATGCAGCTATGCTTAATTAAAGTATCAACATCAAAAAAATCTGAGTTGATTCCACCACAAAGGATCACTGTTTATACAGCAGGTGAAGAAGAGTGACACATTTTGGTTATCATCAGTTCTTTAAGATAATTCTACACAAATCTTCCCAGCTGACTAAGAGCTCTTCCAGATGTAAATAAAGTAGTGTACGAGATTCATGTTGGCTTTGGCATTTTCCTGTAGCTAGGAAGCAGTGAAGACACTACCATTTCTCTCCGTAGGCTTTTGTCCTCTGGGCTCATATTGAGAAATTTGGAGAAGATGGCTCAGGAAAGGTCTTGTCATGGTCTCTTCTTGAGAAGTAGCATGGCCTAGTGGGAAGAGCAAGGGCCTGGGAGCGGAGGACATGGATTCTAATCCTGGCTCCTTCACTTGTCTCCTGCGTGACCTTGACCTAGTCACTTAGCTTCTCTGTAAAATGGGGGTTGACTGGGAGCCCCATATGGGCTAGGGACTGCATCCAACCTGATTATCTTGTATCTACCCCAGTGCTTAGAGCAGTGCTTGACAAGTAGTAAGCACTTAACAAATACCATAATTATTATTGCCAGGACAAAGACCTGGCCTGAAGATACAAACTCCACCCAGTCAGGTTTAAAGCTTTCAGTGCTGATTCCATCTACTCCGGACTTTTGCCATTTTTCGTCTGCTTAATGGTTTCCCCTAACTTATCAAGGACTGTAAGGATTTTAATGTCATCTCTGACTATGTTTGCAGAATGAAGTTGAGGACAGCATCATCAAGAGCCATGATAAGATTGAGAAAGTTTTGGAGATGAAACTTCCAGTGGGTATTTAATGACTCCTTTTGCTTTGAACAAATATCTTCCAACCTTTGATCTTTGATTTTGGATGTGCAAACTTCGGTGACACTGAAAAAAAAAGCCTGGTAGATTTTGAATATCCACAGTTGTTAAATTTCCTTAGCCTAATTTTTTCACCATTTATTTGGAATATCCTAAATTTTACTGTAGACCTCAACCATCATTTGCTTTTGATTTCTCTTCTTTTCTCTAAAATCGATATTGCTTTGCTTTGCCAGAGATGAAAGGGTCTGCATTTGTGTCTAATCAGTTCTTCCAACGTATATTTAACTCTTTTTAAACAAACCGTGGCACTTCTCGGGAGAGTATGAAGTTGTTGAAAAAAGACTTAAAGAAGCCCTGAAAGTTAGAGATATTCTTAGTTATTGCTTGTTAAAATTTCTTCACTTTCTAGTTAATGGTAGTAATGGTGGTACTGGTTAAGTGTTTTCCTATGTGCAAAGCACTGTACTAAACACTGGGGTAGATTGCAAGATCATCAGATCAGACACAGTCCCTGTCTCACACGGAGGATAACCTCTACACTATCATTAGCCGCCCTTCGCCAGGTAGGTTGGTCATGAGACTGAGCTGGCTAAATTGAAAACTTCTTGAGTTTGGGATCGCGCCATATCAGATTCTACTAGACTAACCCGAGTGCTTAGTACAGTGCTGTTCACCCAGTAGGTGCTCAATAAATCCTATTTGATTGACTGGTAAGAGAAACACAAAGGTTCAATTGATAGTAATATAGTACTTGCATTTTGGGCTTGAGTGACTGAAGCCGGAGATTACGGATGAAACGAGAGGCGATGTTTACAAACACCCCGCTCTTTTTTCCCAAGGAGTAAATGCCCTTGCAAAGATGGAGGGCAAGTTTGTGTTCCGTGTTAGCGCTCGACTTCTCCTCCTGAAATAATGAAAATAAGTTTGTGCATTTCATGGATGTTCACTCCCACACTCACTTCTATAATGTTCAGCCTGAATAATGCTTTCGGGTCATTTTATCTTCTGCTTTGTATTTCAAAACTATAGTTAGTATTGTTTCATCACCAACTGAGAACTGTTTCACGATCTGGCAATGCAAAGTGTCTGCAGATGAAGATAAGCTCTGATTTCCCATTTTCGTTTACAAAATTAAAGATCTACAAATGCCATAAAACTATCATCTCACATTCTTTCTCTCCAGATTTTGCACTCAGAATACTTTGCGAGAGGAAAGAGAAGTGAAGAGGAAAGATGTGTGAAAAAATAAATCTTCAAAATAAATGATGATTAGCTGGAAGCAATAGGAAGTTTATAATTTTTTAGTGTTGTTGTTAAGCGCTTACTCCGTGCCAGGCTCTGTACTAAGTGCTGGGGTACATACAAGCTAGTCAGATTGGAAACAGTCCACTTTCTGAAGGAGGCCCACAGTCATAATCTCCTTTTTAAAGATGAGGGAGTTGAGGCACGGAGAGATGAAGTGATTTGCCCCAAGTTCACGCAGCAGACAAGTGGAAGAGCCAGGATCAGGAGAGCTGGCAAAAGAAAATGATTCTAAGGAGTCCCCTCCTTTCATCTTTCTCCTTCCTGGTCAGTAGTTATGGACTCTGGAACTCCAAAACAATAAGACCCGTTCTGGAAATATAAGCGCTTTTTCTGCTGAAGATTCTCTAAGCTTCTCCTTCGGTCATACCCAGCGAAGCAATCTAAACTCCTCGTCATCTCCGGTCCTCATTCACAATGGAAGCCAGAAACGTGACTGCCTTTTCTTCCCGCTACCGAGTTCGAACGAAGACTTAAGGGCACAGTCTGAAGCGAACTCCCAGTGGCTTCAGAGAAGATGAACCAGCTTCCTCTTTGGGGAAGTTGTTGCCGACTTAATATGATCGCGACTTGGGAAGCGAACGTCAGCTTGAATAGCAAACTGGCGCTCCGACATCCTCTAGCATCTAAGTTTTGCCTCCCATACATGGGAGTCTTGAATAAAAGCACCTTTTGTGCCGTATTAATGTAAAAGTTTCATTTAAAAGACACCAGCTGTGGTCCTACCCAGGGTTTATTCATTTGGGACCTTTACTGGGTCAACTTAATACTTGACTACTGCTTATTATCCCATCAGTCTTCAGGGACAACCCATGATCTAATTGCCCGGCATTTATGTTGCTTGGCAACCATAAATAGAGAATAATAATCCTTAAAGGGACAGTGTAGAATTTCATGCCCCTGCAGTGAAGTACACTTCATTTCCCAGAGCACCCTGTGTTTTTTAATTCAGTGAATAAAAATGTGTAATGAATAATTAATTATGTGCTTGGAGGCACAATAGCTGCCTACTTTTGAATATTCATCGGTGGCATTATTAATTCACTAGAAATCCCAAAGAGCAGTGGGGTAGGCTTTTAGCCTAGCTGGAGGACTTACTGCTCTACCACATGAACAAACTTTTAAAGCTGACATTTCTTTGGGAGGATTTTTCTGGGTAATTTTCATCCTTTGAAAACGCTTCAGCGTCTGCAGGAATGCCGAGCCCCCCGCGGAACGGGGAAACGGCACTGACCCTAGCGGCCCCCAGCTGCCGGATTTCCATCTCAACCCCACCGGTGGTCGGGCCCGTCTCGCGGCCTACGGTTGGAGGACTAGTGGCTGGAGGAGGGACCTCCAGGTGGAGGGTGGAATGGTGGTGGTGGTGGTGATGGTGGTGGGCCCAGTGGGGTCCCTTTGCCCGAAGAGGAAAAGAGCCCAAGGGAGAAATGTGATTTTTCCTGATTGATGGAGGAACCTGGCCGTGGAGACTTTTGTGAAAGAGGACCCTGACGTATTGACCCATCCCTTCAATTCCTTGAGAGCACTCCCGGCTGGGTGATTTATGGGACTGGGGAGGCTTGAACCTGGACAGTCCCGGCACTTAACCTCCCCACCCCGCCCCACCCATTTTCCCCTTCCTCTACCCCCCGAACGGCGCGGTCACCCACTCGCCTGGTCCAAAGGCCATCTGGGCTTTAATGCTTCCTCTGGAGAGCTCATAACGAGGGGATTGACGCCCGCTGGAGACCGAACCAATCTGGAATCTCGTCTAAGAAATACAGGCTCCCAAAGAAAAAGCCTTAAGTCTGCTAAGTGTGCTCATTCGCCGATACCGGTGAGGCAATTAGCATCCGTCAAGCGAGCCTTTCCTTGAAAAGTCCCCCAATGGTTTCCGACAAAGTGCAAAGATCCGCCCGTTACTGTCTTTGGCTCACAGAGTGCTCCTCTGTACAGTCCTGATGTACACATCTCTGAGCGGCGGCAATAATGATACCCGGCTTGGCCGTGGGTTAAACAACAGTCATTTGGCTCAGCAATTCAAATTTTCTTTCCAATTTGCTATGAATTTGAGTACATGGCAAGGTGGTCTCTTATTGTAGTGATTTGCATTAAAGAACATTTCCTTGGATTACCTCTTAGCTTTGGTTGGGAATGGAAGTAATATCTACATTTATCTTTCACTCCTAGAAGCATAAAATTGTGGCAATAATAGCAATAATAAAGCCAGTTCCTAAAAGCAAGTGAACTCTCCATCGCCGCTTTTCCCTTTTTCTTCTGCTCAAGTGGGAAAGTAGAAGGATCATGAATAATAAATATGGAGATAAGAGAACCGAAACTGGGAAATCAATTTACTGCAAAATATTTGCATATTTTATTAAAAGAAACTGTGCATAAACCCCACAACAGGGTGGAATGATTTATATTTTGATTTGATTTGTATACATTATACCCCTGGGAGAACTGATGCAACTTTGTCATCCCTGCAGGATGATTTTTTGAGTTGGCTTTTTTTTCCCTTCTGTTACAAATATCTTAGAACTCGTTGGTCCCTGATGGAAGCCACAGAGGCAGTCCAATGACATGCGAAATCCAGAATTCTCATCTGTCTTCAGAACGTTGGAAGCACTCTAGGTGATTACCAGTTTACACTTCCACTTGCCCATAACTGATCTCATCCAGAGCTCAGAGGCCTGGATTCTCTCCAATCGTGGAGCAAGTTGTAATATTTTCAGCTCCCTCTGCCTATCATGCCATAAGACGTAAGAGCAGATATAAATGCCGCCTCTTGGTATTTCTGGTGGATGCCGTGGAAATGAACCCTTCTGGACTAGAATCCCTTCACACTGTAAACTCACTGTGGGCCGGAAACGTGTCTACCAACTCTCTCGTATTGAATTCTCCTGAGCGCTTAGTATAGTGCTCTGCACTCAGTAAATGCTCAACAAATATGATTGATTGATTGGCTGATTAGATTGCCACTAAGATTATGCACGGAAGAAGGCAGTGGTAAACCACTTCTGTATCTCTACGAAGAAAACTCTATGGATACACATACCAGAACGACTTAATGACAGGAGATGGGACATTCTGAAATGGGGGTGTCCATGGAGTCGTTATAGGTCGGAAACGACTCGACGGCAGATGAAGAAGAAAATTATGAGCCTCATGTGACAAGGACCATATTTGCTCTAGTAATCTTGCAATTACCTTAGTGCTTAGCCCAGCGCTCTGCACAGAATAAGCACTTAATAAATACCAATGAAACGTCTTGAATGTTGAGATTAAAGGAAACAATATGTAGCTGTGTATATAATCATACATTTACGTATAATTATATATTCTATGCAAAATTAATATGTAATTGTGAATTGACAAAAATTACAGCTAATGCAAGGAGGTGACTTCTGGTATTTCAGGAATCCGCTGTCTGAACAATTCTGTTTTCAGGTAGACATTTCAGGTTAGAGTTTAATAATAAATAGTTTTGGTTGATTTCCTAGAGCCATTTCCTAGCATTGTTTCTCTATAATATTTTCCTCTAAAACTCGAACCCCTCCAATTATTCCAAATTTAGCATAAACTCAGATTTTGAATCATTCATTCATTCATTCATTCAATAGTATTTATTCATTCGTATGTTACCCCCAAAAATACGTGGGTAGAAAGTCAGTTATGCACTGCTTAAGCTACTGGATCTGACTGGGGTCCCTGTAGATTTGGGGAGTGAAGACTGGGGACACCAAATTTTCAGGAAAACAGGAAAACTTCAAAAGGCAAAATTCATAGCCTTTCAAAAGTCGATAAAGGGTGGTATCGGTTTCAGGGTGATGATTTGACACCAAGAAAATAGTATTTAATAGTCTTTTTTGAGCAGCTACTGCCTGCACTTGGGAGAGTACGACGGCAAAAGACTTAGAAACTTAACCTCAAGGAGCTCACGATGACCGGAAAGGACTTAGGAAGGATGTTTTGCAAGCTCTTAATTAATATTATAATTATTATTGTGTTCAAATTGGTCCTTCCAAAGATAATAAATAAGGATAATAATAATAACAATAGTGGTATTTGTCCTCTAGACCGTAAACTCACTGTGGGCAGGGAAGGTGTCTACCAACTCTGTTGAATTGCGCACTCCCAAGCTCTTCATACGGTGCTCCGCATATACTAAGCGCTCAATAAATGCCGTTGATTGACTGTTGAGTGGTTACCATCTTCCAAATGCAGACACAAGAAAATCAGGTCAGACCCAGTCCCCGTCCTACCTGGAACGCTCAGTCTAACAGGGAGAACTGGTATTTAATCCCCACGGAAACTGAGCACAGTGAAATGAAGCGACTTGCCCAAGATCACAGAGCAGACAAGTGGCAGAGCTGAGATTAGAATTCAGGTCTTCCGGTGCCCAGGTCTGTGCTACTTCCACTAGGCCATGTTGCCTGTCCATTGCATAGTACGTTGCGTATTTATAACAAGCTCTCACCTAGCCTCATCTTTCCAAGTACTCCTTTTGTTCTCCGGACTTGGTACACTTTTCCACAGTCCTGGATGAATGTCCTCAGTCTACTTATGCCTCCCTCCATTCTAGAAGCCAGATTCAATAATCTGAGCAATCTACTTGGAGGAGAGGGCCTTTGGGGAAAAAAAAAGGAAATGGCAAAGAAGCCTGGGCCTCTGGAACGTGTAGTTTTCCGTCTCCCAGATTCTTCTCTGCAATGTCTTGGGAGCGAAAGCTGCAATTTTTAGTAGCATTTAGACATGGAAGTGGGAGATGTAGGTGAGGAAGACCTTGAGACTAACAGAAAAAACACCTACGCAAGCATCAGGAGAACTCGTTTCTAGTTTTGACTCTTGGCTCTGATGAGATAATAAATACCACCCCCCCTCCCCCGCCCCATAGTATTTGTGTATATATGTATACATCTATAATTTTATTTAATTTATATTGATGCCTGTGCACTTGTATTGATGTCTGTCTCCCCACCTCTAGACTGTGAGCACATTGTGGGCAGGGTTTGTCTCTCTTTATTGCTGTATTGTACTTTTCAAGCACTTAATATAGTGCTCTGCACACAGCAAGCGCTCAATAAATGCGATTGAATGAATGAATGAATATAAATATAGAGAAGCAGTGTCGTCTAGTGGATAGAGCATATTCCTGGGAGTCAGAGGGACCTGGGTTCTAATCCCGGCTCCACCTCTGCTCTGCTGTGTGACCTTGGGCAAGTCACTTAAACTTCTCTGTGCCTCAGTTCCCTCATCTGTAAAATGGGGAATGAGACTGTAAGCCCTACGTGGGACAGGAACTGGGTCCAACCCGTATCTACCCCGGCCCTTAGTACGGTGCCTGGCACATAGTAAGTACTTAACAAATACCGTAAAATAAAAGATCTTGTTATTGCTCCTGGCTTTTCAGTAAGTCATTCCAGTCTCCAAACTGAGAGACCTTGGATTCTGGGATGACTGAGTGACTGTGGGGGAAATGGTTTATTGATTTCCCCCCATTAATAGAACTAGACCATCACGTCTGGGGTGGGGCTGATAGGGTCCCAAGCTGAGCCTTCTGCTGACAAAGCTGGACTTCCTGTCTCAGCTAGGGACCCTCGGCTCTCAGAGCACGGGCCTCTCGGACAGGCGGACAGCTCTGACCTACATCGGGAAGGCTCCATGCCAGATCTGGGCACCAGGGAAAAGGGTCTGTAGCTCAGGGAGGCTTCTTTCCGTGGGTCCGGTCCATGAGACGCCCCCGGCAGGAGAAATGGAAGTTTTACCTCAGCGGCCGATGACGCTGGTGGCAGCCTGGTGTCGGCCTGGAGCTCAGAGGTTCTGCACTGCTGATGGGGGATCGAAGAATGGGCCGGGGGATGGGGAGGTAGGACCTTTCGAACCGGAAGATGGGATTGCCAGAAGGCCTCGTTAGGGTGTCATTCAGGGGCTGGGATAAAAGCCACAGGGAGAAAAGAAGAAAGGCAAAACCAACCAACGGGAAACGGAGAACTTGTAGCTGCCTTCCAGGATTTTCATAGTAACAATAATTGTGGTATTTGTAAAGTGTTTATTGAGTGGTACTGTATTACAGCACTAGGGTGGGGTTCACAGTCTTAATTCTCATTTTACAGTTGAAGGAAATGAGGCCCAGAGAAGTGAAGTGACTTGCACAAGGTCCACAGCGGACAAGTGGCGGAGCCGGGATGAGAACCCACGTCTCTTTTGACTCCCAGGCCTGGGCTCTATCCACTAGGCCATGCTGTTTCTCAATTCTATTGTATAAGACTCTCCCAAGAGCTTAGTTCAGTGCTCTGCCCCTAGGAAGTGTTCAATAAATTCCACTGGTTGATCCACTGACTGAACGCGCCATCGAGCTTGGGCCATGGGGTTCTCCATGTTGAGGAGGAGAGGGAGGAGGTGGGAAAACCTTGACGTCGCTTTTGCGAGTCCCAGGCGACCGAGGACACCAAAGTCCGATTCCGTCGGTGGGGAAGCCGTCCGAGGAGAGGGAACGGAGGGGATGGTGAATTGGAATCGGGGCAAAATTGCTCACGAGATGGGGAGGGTCTTCCAGGCGAGGCGGCAGGGAGTCTTAGTTCTGGGCCGCCGGGCGACCTGATTGTGTCTCTCGGGCGATAAGGCCCTCGTGCGGGAGCCCAGTCGGAACGGATTAAGCCACCGCCGGGGGTTGGCTGTGAGGGTTGGGGCGGGGGGTCCCCCTGCGGGGCACCGGGTCGGTCGAGTCACCTCCTTCTTCTGCTCCGGCACCTCCCGGCCGTGCCAACCTCCTCCCGCCTCCGCTATTAATGAGGGAGCAACTGGAAAACTTACTTTAAGTTACAGCGCAGTCTTTGATTTCACAGAGCTCTGCCGACCGCCTCCGGCTAATTGTGTTTTCAATAATAAATGGTCGGAGGAGCCTCGGTGTAGTTGGGCTTGCTTCTATCTGCCTTAATTAGGGCATTTTAAAAGCTCTCTCCTGCGCCGCCGGCCTTATTGATTCTCTGTATTATTTACAGGACACTGCCGAGCTGGCTGACCCTGGATTTATCTCTTTCCCACACTCCATAGATCATCGGGCGATGCCATAATTTAAAAGAATGGCATCTTGTTGCCTTCATACAAAGCGAATTCTGCAGCTGTAAAGACTCTGTCTGTGGGGGCGTTTTCCTCCTGCGAAAGGAGGGCTGAACTCGGGCAGGGTTACTTAATCGCTGGCGGTCAAGTCCGATTAGCCGGACCCGGTCGGGACTGCAGTCGATCGGTCAATCAATTGCATTGATTGAGTCCTTACTGTGCGCAGAGCACTGTACTAAGCGCTTGGGAGAGTAGGATAGAACGATATAGCCAACACGTTCCCTGCCCAGGACAAGCTGGCGGTCTAGTCTGCAGGTGAGATGCAGATGGCCTAGGGGAAAGAGCGTAGGGCTGGAAGTCTGAGGAGCTGGATTCTAATCCTGACTCGGCCACTCACCCGCTGTGTGGACCTGAGCAAGTCGCCTGCTACTATTACTATTAGTACTACTACTAATAATAACTGTGGTATTTGTTAAACATTTACTATAGCACTTAGGTACATATACTGTAATCTCCCAAGAACTTGGGTCACTGCTCAACACACAGTAAACTCACAATAAATATGTTTGATTCATTTATTGATGGATTGCTATCCATAATTTGTTTATTATTTGTTTGTCTGTGTCCCCCTCTAGACTGTAAGCTCCTTGGGGGTAGAGAATGTGTCTAAGGGTCTGGGAGTCGGAAGATCATGGGTTCTAATTCCGACTCTGCCACAGGTCTGATATGTGACCTTGGGCAAATCACTTAATTTCTCTGGGGCTCAGTTACCTCATCTGTAAATTGGGGATTAAGAGTATGAGCCCCATGTGGGACAGGGACTGTGTTCAACCCGATTTGCTTGTATCTACCCCAGCGCTTAGTACAGTTCCTGGCACATAGTAAGGGCCTAACAAATACCATAATAATAATAACAGCGCTTGGCACAAAGTAAGTGCTTAAAAAGTACCGTAATTATTGTTATTATTATTATAAACTCTATTATATTCTGTAATTTATTTATTTATTTGTATTAATGGCTGGCTCCCCTGACTCTAGACTGTAAACTCGTTGTGGTCAGGGAATGTGTCAGTTTATTGTTGTATTGTACTCTCCCAAGTGCTTAGTACAGTGCTCTGCACAGAGTAGTTTTCAGGCAATACAATCGATCGATGGCTCGATGGTGGTATTTAGTAATAATTGTGATATTTGTTAAGTGCTTACTAGATGCCAGGCACTGTTCTAATTGCTGGAGTGGATATAAGCAAATCCTATTGGAACTAGTTCCCGTCCCACGTGGGGCTCACAGTCTCAGCCCTCATTTTACAGATGAGGTAACTGAAGCACAGAGAAGTGAAGTGACTTGCCCACGGTCACACAGCAGACAAAGGGTGGAGGTGGAATTAGAACCCGAGACTTACTTGCTCCAGGCCGGGGCTCTATCCACTATGCCATGCTGTTTCTCAGGATGCCGTGCTGCTTCTCACTACTATGTACCAAACCCTGTACTAAGCGCTGGAATAGATACAGAACATGCAGACTAGACACAGTCCCTGGGCCACACAGGGCTCACAGTATTTACTTCTCTGTTTTTCAGAGAAGCAGCGTGACTTAGTGGAAAGAGCAAGGGCTTGGGAGTCAGAAGTCGTGGGTTCTAATCCCGGCTCTGCCACTTGTCAGCTGTGTGACTTTGGGCAAGTCACTTACCTTCTCTGTGCCTCAGTTACCTCATCTGGAAAATGGGGATCAAGACCGTGAGCCCCAAGTGGGACAACCTAATAATCTTGTATCTATCCCAGTGCTTAGAAGAGCGCATGGCACGTAATAAGCGGTCAACAAATCCCGGCTCGGCCACTTGTCAGCCGTGTGACTTTGGGCAAGTCACTTAACTTCTCGGTGCCTCAGTTACCTCATCTCTGAAATGGGGATTAAGACTGTGAGCCCCATGTGGGACAACCTGATTCCCCTGTGTCTACCCCAGCGCTTAGAGCAGTGCTCGGCACATAGTAAGCGCTTAACAAATACCAACATTATTAACAAATACCAACATTATTGTTGCTCGTCTGTAAAATGGGGAGTCAATACCTGTTCTCCCTCCTGCTTAATCTGGGAGCCCCATATGGGATGGGGTCTGTGTCCGACGTGATTATCTTGAATCTACCCCTGCGCTTAGTTCAGTGAAGTGACTCACCCAAGGTCACACAGCAAGCTCGGCACACAGTAAGGGCTTAACAAAGACTTCATTTATGATCACGGGTTGGGTACAAACATCTTCCGGTCCTCACGTCAGCCCTTGCTTCGCTGAAGCTCCTGCCTGGGGCCAGGGGGTCCATAATCGCTCCTCAAATTTGGTTTCTGACCATGAACTACATGATGACGGAGGATGGGCGGAGACCCCATTCAGCACGGGAGCTCTGCGTTAAGACAAAGTAATAACCGACAGCACACGATCCGTAAGTCACTCGTCCAGGGCGGGGGGCGACTCTGAAGCCCCCACGATCATACCGAACGCAGGAACGACGTGAAATTTCCTGACCTGCTCCATCCGATAATGGATGTGATGTGCTGAACAGCGTGTATTCGCACGCCGGGGACCAAAATTTGCTTGCTAGGAATAAAAAAAATCCCTGGGCTGTTATTTATAGTGGAAATTTAAACAGGGGAAGCACTGTCAGTTTTCTGAATTACTGACAGTTGCAGAAATGTTAATACAAAATCTTTATAAGACTGTCCAGATGTTCGATATTAAACAAGCATCTGTTTTGAATAAAAAGACTTTCCTTCACCCCCCGCCCCCCCGCCCGCCTCCCTTTCCCTTCCTTCCCCTGGTAGGTCGAAGAGGAGATGGGTGGAATTGCCATGGCTGGAGTTTTATTTAGCTCCAGAGCACTGCTGTCCATCGTGTCAAAAATGCACCAAAAAATAACCCCGGGAAAGGTTAATAATGGCCTTTCCTGTGTCATATTCTACACTTTATGTGTTGTGGTAATTATTATCATTAGAGCTGTAAGAATGTCTAGTTATCTTTCTTAATCACATGCTATAAAGAAGTGCTTCTGAACACATATCTATTATTTAATCAAAATTTCACAGTTATTGGCATTTACGCTCTCGCAGGGCTGTGTTTATTTTCTGTTGGGAAGGGAGAACAGCGCTTCCCAGAAGACAAGACCTAAGCACATGCCCACTTTAGTCACTGGCAGACCATGTGACCGTGGGTGCTATTAATATCGGAGACGGCTAATACGTGACATCACCCCTTGTTTCCCTGGGCTTTCTCCTCCTCTAGGAAAGCACTTTTTTTAACAAATAAGGGAAAAGAAACGTGGCGTACCGGAAGTCCGGGCCCAGGTAGAAGGAGTTTGGAGAGGCTGGTGGGTTTGGAGCCTTCCCGCAGAGGCTGTTAGAGTCCAGGGTCGGCTGCCAGTGACACTTTGGGTGTCGTCTGCTATTTGGAGAAGACCACTGGTGGAGGAGGGAGTTGGGACAGCTGGTTGAGAAGCTGCGTGGCCTAGAGAGGAGAGCACAGGCCTGGGAGTCAGAAGGGCCTGGGTTCTAATCCCAGCTCCTCCACTTGTCTGCTGTGTGACCTTGGGTCGGTCGCTTCACTTCTCTGGACCTCAGTTGACTCATCTGTAAAATTTGAGCCCCACGTGGGACAGGGACTGCGTCCACCGTGATCTGCTTGGATCCAACCCAGCGCTTAGTACAGTGCCCGGCACACCGTAAGGGCTTAACGAATACGATGATGACAGTGACGATGATGACGACGTAAGCTCGCTGTGGGCAGGGAATGTGTCTGTTTATTGTTATAGTGTACACTCCCAAGCCCTTCGCACAGTGCTCTGCACACAGTAAGCGCTCAGTAAATACGACTGATTGGATGAATGAATGGATGTCTTTCCCAATCACAGATGCGGGCCTAGGGGTGAGCTTTTAGCAGAGTCTTCTCTCTGCTGGCTGGTTGCAGCCTGGAAACTAGAACGTGGTTTAAATTCCCCTGGCCCCGTCTGGACACGGGAGATCCTGGGGAAGGGAATACGGCCTAGTGCCGGAAAGGTTGGAAGGCCCGGGGGGAAGCGGATGTCAAGAGAGCAGTCTCTTTCCCTGCTCCACACCCATCGCCCGTTGCTTGACGTCAAATTCCGTCTGTGGCATACTGGGCCCGGGAGAAAGGAGACCACGGTTCTAGTCCTATCGATTCAATCAATCGTATCTACTGAGCGCTCACTGTGCGTAGAGCACTGTACTCGGTGCCTGAGAGATTAAAATATAACAGAGTTGGTAGACTCTGCTCACAAGGTACGTATGGTCTAATAATAATGATGATGATGATGACGGTGTGGTTAAATGCTCACTGTGTGCCAGGCACTGGACTAAGCGCTGGGGTGGATACAAGCAAATCGGGTTGGACACAGTCCCTGTACCACACGGGGCTCACAGTCTTAATCTCCATTTTCCAGATGAGGGAACTGAGGCACAGAGAAGTGAAGTGATTTGGCCAAGGTCACACAACAGATCAGTGCTGGAGCTGAATTAGAACCCATGACCTTCGGTCTGTGCTCTATTCACTACTCCATGCTGCTCCAGAGGGGGAGCATACAGTCTACAGTCAAAAAGTACCATTGATGATGATTACTATCACTTTGGACTTTGTTAATTGTTTAATACGTGCCAAGAACTGTTCTGGGCACTGGGGTAGATGCAAGTTAATCAAGTCAAACACAGTCGCTGTCCCACTTGGGGCTCACATTCTAAGTAAAAGAAAGAAAGGGCATTTAATCCCCATTTTGCAAATGAGAATACTGAAGCACAGAGAAGTTAAGTGACTTGCCCAAGGTCACACAGCAGACAGCCGGTAGACCTGGGATTCCAATCCAGGTCCTCTGATTCCCAGGTCCATGCTCTTTCTACTAGGCGGTTGTGCTCCTTGATCCATTGATCTCTTTCATTGGCCTGCTGTGCACCCTTGGGCAAGTCACTTAACCTTTCTGTGCCTTCTTCTATTAAATGGAATAAAATACACGTTCTCCCTCCTTGTTAGACTGTGAGCCCGCTGAGGGACAGAGGTTGTGTCTGATCAAATTATCTTTCATGTAACCCAACAAGTAGCACATAATAATTGCTTAGTAAATGCCTCTATTATTATGTAACCAATCTCCTCATTCTGCAAGCTGACTAATATACAAGCAACGTGGCTCAGTGGAAAGACCCCGGGCTCGGAAGTCAGAGGTCATGGGTTCGAATCCCTGCTCTGCCACTTGTCTGCTGTGTGACTGCGGGCAAGTCACTTCACTTCTCTGTGCCTCAGTTCCTTCATCTGGAAAATGGGGATTAACTGTGAGCCTCACTTGGGACAAGCTGATGACCCTGTATCTACCCCGGCGCCCAGAACAGTGCTCTGCACATAGTAAGTGCTTCACAAATACCAACATTATTATTGTTATTAATGTACAATGTGCAGCTCCATTTATATTAATGATGTGTAGAGATCTATAATTCTATTTATTTATATTGATGCTATTGATGTCTGTTTACTTGTTTTGATGTCTTGTCTCCCCCCTTCTAGACTGTGAGTCCCTTATGGACAGGGATTGTCTCTACTGTTTGTTGCTGAATTGTACTTTCTAAGTGCTTAGTACAGTGCTCTGCACACAGTAAGTGCTCATTAAATACTACTGAATGAATGAATAGTGGTTACCCTCTAACCGGCATGGCCTACTGAATAGACCGTGGGCGCTCGGGAGTCAGAAAGGTCTAATCCGTAATCCTCCAACTTGTCTTCTTTGTGACCCGGGGCAAATCGCTTCACTTCTCCGGGCCTCAGTTCCCTCATCTGTAAAATGGGGATCGAGACCGTGAGCCCTGTGTGGGCCATATCCTGTGTCTCATATCTACCCAAGTGCTTAGAACAGTCCCTGGCATGTAGTAAGCACTTTACAAATACCATAATCATTATTATTATTAACCGCCACACCCCATGCTGCTGCTGCGTCCGCGGATGGTCTCAAGCGACATTTTTTTAGCTGAGATTCTGGCCTTGGGGAGGCTCAGCTGAGTCACTCACATATTTCCTTCTGGCCAACCTAATGAAGTCTGAGAAGGAGAGGGTTGCAGTGGTTGCTGCTTCCTGAAAGTTGTCTAGAGAGCAAAGCATCAGCAAAGCCAGGTGGGGGGATAAGCAAATCTCATCTGCACCTCAGGCTTTACAGCGGCTCAGAACTGAGGAGAAGGATCTTGTGTGGCCCAAACCTTTGATTCGTTACGGGAGAGGAACTATCTTAAATTATGTAGGCTGATGATTAGAGCACTCGCTAGGGACTCTTTAATGATAATGACAATATATGTGAAGTGCTTACCGTGTGCCAAGCCCTGTATGAGGCTGGGGTAGATACAAATTAATCAGTGGTATTTACTGAGCTCTTACTACGTGCAGAGCACTGTACTGAGCATTTGGGGGAGCATGAGGCAACAGAGTTAGCCTACACTTTCACTTCTTGATAGCTTGACAGGGAGGGAGAATAGGTATTTCATCCTCACTTTACAGACAATGAAACGGACACACAGGGAAATTAAGCCATTTACCCCAAGCCACAGAGCAGGCAAGCGGCGGAACTGAGGTGTTCTTCCCCTTGACTCTATTTATTGCCATTGTTCTTGTCTGTCCGTCTCCGCCGACTAGACCGTAGGCCCGTCAAACGGCAGGGACCGTCTCTATCTGTTGCCTATTTGTCCATTCCAAGCGCTTAGTACAGTGCTCTGCACATAGGAAGCGCTCAATAAATACTATTGAATGAACGAATGACTGGAACCCAAAATCCCTTCACGTTTTATGGTCTGGTACTTTTTCTGGGTCAGATGATCAAGATCTGAGATTATGCTTCTTGAGGGATGGGATCTTTTACTTTCGTCGTGTGGTCTTGAATTCTTGGCACAGTCTTCCAAACACAATAGGGACTCAATGCATCGTTCTGCATGCGACAGGCTCTCGGTACCACGTTCTGCGCACAGCTGGTGCCCAGTAAATGCTTTCCAATTCTTCAAAATATTTTTACGTGCCATCTTATTTATCTCGCCCATGTATTCTGTAAATTCCTTTTTTTTTTTTAAAAAAAAAAAGATAGTTGTCAAGTACTTGATAGTGCCAGGCATTGTACTAAGCCCTGGGGTAAATTCAAAATAAACTGGTAGAGTTCCTAGGCCACATAGGCTCATAGCATAGTCATAATCTCCATTTTAGAGATGAGGTAACAGAAGCAGCCTGGCTTAGGGGAAAGAGCACGGGCTTGGGAGTCAGAGGTTGTGGGTTCTAATCCCGGCTCCGCCGCTTATCAGCTGTATGGCGTTGGGCAAGTCACTTAACTTTTCTGTTCCTCAGTTACCTCATCCATAAAATGGAGATTAAGACTGTAAATCACACGTGGGATAACCTGATAACCTTGTATCTCTTTGAACAGTGCTTGGCTTATAGTAAGCGCTTAACAAATATCATAATAATAATAACTGCAGTACAGACAAGTGAAGTGACTTGCCCAAGGTCACATAGCAGACAAGTGGTGGAGCTGGGATTAGAACCTAGGCCCTCTGACTCCCAGACTCGTGCTTTTTTCACTAGACCATACTGCTTCTCATTTCAGGCAGCTCTTTGAGAGGAGGGACCCCTTCTACCAGCTCCGTTGTAATATCCTCACCGAGCACTTAGTACAGTGCCTTGCACACAGTATGCACTCAAGAAATGTTATTTATGGATTGATTTTTATCTTCACTACATCCCTGTGTGTTAGGAAGAGACAGGCATTGTCCTTCCCATTTTATTGTGGAGAAAATTGAAGCACAGAAAGGTCGAGAGAAGCAGCGTGGCCTAGTGGATAGAGCACAGGCATAGTAGTCAGAGGTCGTGGGTTCTAATCCCGGTGCTGCCACGTGTCTGCTGTGTGACCTGGGGCAAGTCACTTAGCTTCTCTGGGCCTGTAAAATGGGGAGTAAGAGTGTGAGCCCCATGTAGGACAGGGACTGCATCCAACCTGATTCACTTTTATCTACCCCAGAGCATAGAACAGTGCTTGGCACAGAGTAAGAGCCTAACGAGTGCCATAACTATAATAATAATAATTATTATTATTATTATTATTATTATTATTAAGTGACTTGCCCGAGGTTACCCAGTAGAACTGGTACCAGACTACAGGTGTCCTGACTGGAAAGCCCTGGTAACTTTGTAAGATCGTAGCTCCAGGTGCCTTCCAGCCTGAGGATTCTGATGATGATGAAGTCTCGTGTTGACAACGTTTGGACGAGCCACAGTTCTACCAACAGACATTAAGGAGACTCTTCTATAGAGAATCTGCTTTGCCTCAGATACTCAAAGGGTGGTCTCTGGTTTCTAGGCGTGGCAGAGAAGGCCTCATCAAGTAACTAAGGGGAAGGAAACCCAGCTGCTGCAGCAGAAAACAGAGCATCCTTCGCTCACCACCAAGCAGAGATTAAATGTCCATTCTGTCTCAAACTTTGGTGCTCTGTAGTGTCAATGCCAAAGTCAAAGTAACTTACAGAGGATCAAGGTCTTTCGGTGGTGTAAAAGCACTATAGTCCTTTAGCAACAATGATGAAGTTCTCAGAAGTACCGCTAGGTAAATTAAGTCTTATTAATTTGATAAAGGGAAAACTGAAGTAGGAAGTTTCCATGATCAATCAACTGTATTTACCAAGCGCTTACCGTGTGCAGACCACTATACTCGGAGCTGGGCAGACACTATCCCTGCCGACAATGAGCTTTCAGTCTAGAGGGAGAGATGGACATTTAATGGATATTTACATAAGTACTACTGGGGATGAGGAAGTGGTGAATAAAGGGTGCGAATCCAAGTGCAACGGTGATGCAGAAGGGAGTGGGCGAAGAGGAAATAAAGGCTTAGTCAGGAAAGACCTCTCGGAGGAGACGTGCTTTTAATAAGGCTTTGAAGGTGGGGAGAACGATTGCCTGTCATATATGAAGAAGGAGGGCATTCTAGGACAGGGGTAGGACTTGGGCAGGAGGTCGGCAGCTAGAGCGACGAGATCGAAGTACGGCGAATAGGATTTTTTTTTTTAATGGTATTTGTTAAACAATTACTGTGGGCCAGGTACTATACTAAGCCCTGTGATTAGATACAAGCTAATCAGGTTGGACACTGTCCCTGTCCCATGTGAAACTCACAGTCTTAATCCCTGTGTTACAGATGAGGAAACGAGGTACAGAAGAGTTAAGGCACTTGCCCATGGTCACAAAGCAGATGAGTGGCGGTGCCGAGATTACAACGGAGGTCCTCTGATTCCTGGGCCTGTGCTGTATCCATTTGGCCATAGCGTGTCTCAATTTGGCATTAAAGGAGAAGTGTGCACGCTCGGTTTTCGTAGGAAGTCAAGGAGGTGAGGTAGGAAGGGAGTGAAGTGATTGAGTGCTTTAACGTATGGTAAGAAGTTTCGGTTCGATGTGGAGGTGGATGGGCGACCGCTGGAGGTTCTCGAGGAGTGGGGAGACATGGACTGTGAGTTTTTGATCTGGCAGCAGAGGGAAGTACGGACTGGAGTGGGGAGAGACAGGAGGGTTTTCGCAAGGAGGCTGATGCAGTTATCAAGGTAGGGTAGGATAAGTGTTTGGATTAACGTGATAGCAGTGTGGATGGAGAGGAAAGGGTGGATTTTAGCGATGTTTTGAAGAACAGGATTTAGTGACAGACTGAATATCTGGGTTGAATAAGAGAGATGAATCAAGGATCACGCCAAGGTTACAGGCCTGTGAGATAGGGAGAATGGTAATACTGTCTACAGTGAAGAGAAAGTTGGGGGAGGACAGGGTTTCGGTGGGAAGATGAGGAGTTTTATTTTGGATGTGTTAAATTTGAGGTGTTGGTGGGACATTCAAGTACAGCTGTCCTAAAGGCAGGAAGAAATGGGAAACTTAAGAGGAGAGGGATCAGGGCTGGAGATGTAGATTTGGGATTCATCCACATAGATGCGGTAGTTGAAGCCATGGGAACGAATGAGTTCTCCGATAGAAGATAGAGAATAGAAGGGCACCCAGAACTGAGTCTTGAGGGACTCCCACAATTAGGGGGTAGGAAGCAGAGGAGGAAGAGCCCGTGAAAGAGATTGAGAATGAGGGGCTAGAGAGGTAGGAGGAGAACCAGGAGAGGACAGTGTCAGTGAAGCCAAGGTTGGATAATATTTCCAGGAGAAGGGGGTGGGTGACAAGGTCAAAGGCACCTGAAAGGTCGAGGATTAGGATGGAGTAGAGGTCACTGGATTTGGCAAGAAGGAGGTCATTGTTTGAAAGGGCATTTTCGGTGGAGTGAAGGAGGTGGAAGCCAGATTGGAGGGAGTCAAGAAGAGAACCGGAGGAGAGAAACTTGGGACAGCAGGTGTAGACGACTCAAGGAGTTTGGAGAGGGATGGCAGGAGGGAGATGGGACGATAACTGGAGAGAGCCGTGGGATCGAGGGAGGCTTTTCTTAGGATAGGTGAGACATGTTTGAAAGCAGCGGGGAAAAAGCCACTGAATGTTGGTATTTAATGTTGGTATTTGTTAAGCGCTTACTATGTGCCGAGCACTGTTCTAAGCGCTGGGGTAGACACAGGGGAATCAGGTTGTCCCACGTGGGGCTCACAATCTTAATCCCCATTTTACAGATGAGGTAACTGAGGCACCGAGAAGTTAAGTGACTTGCCCAAAGTCACACAGCTGACATGTGGCCGAGCAGGGATTTGAACCCATGACCTCTGACTTCAAAGCCCGTGCTCTTTCCACTGAGCCACGTTGCACTGGAGAGTGAACAATTGAAGTTGGTGGTCAGGGAAGGGAGAAGAGAGGGGACAAGCATTTTGATAAGCAGCATCTCTGAAGCAGCATAGCTTAGTGCATAGAGCAAGGGCCCGAGAGTCAGAAGGTCATGGGTTCTAATCCTGGCTCTGGCACTTGTCTGTTGTGTGACCTTGGGCAAGTCACTTCACTTCTCTGTGCCTCCGTTACCTCATCTTTAAAATGAGGATAAAGACCGTGAGCCCGACACGGGACAGGGACCGTGTCCAACCTGATTTATTTGTATTCACCCCAGTGCTTAGTACGGCACACGGCACATAGAAAGATCTTAACAAATACCATAATTATTATTGTTATAAAGGTGCGAAGGGATGGGGTCGGAGGCACAGGTGAAGGGGGTGGATTTTGAGAGAAGGCAGGAGATCTCTTGAGATACTGTGACCTAGACTATGGTCCCTAACTCGTGTCGACTGGGTAATCTGACAGTGCAAGCGAATGGCCCGATCCGATGAATCCCCCTGCTTTCCAGATCAGGTCCCCCTCTCAGATATTTTATCGTCCTTTTCACCTGTTCATTTGTTATTTGCTATTGATTCCCTTATTAGGAGTCTGGGTCCCAGCCAAAGCGATGGACATTCAAACCTTCATACAAGGGAATTTCTGGGAAGGAAAGAAAAAAAAAAAAACCCAATAAACAAGCAACATTACACGGGCAGGAAAGGGGTAGGTTTAAACTGCATTTTCCAGTGGCCAATGGGGCACTCTGGGGTAAGTTTACCTCCTCTACCTTGGGTGGAGAGTTACGCACCCTGTTCTCTGCGTAGTTCTGGGGCAGAGCTCAGTTTCCCAAAGGACAGATCTGTCCCTCTTTCAAGCTACTAAGTTTGTTCCCTGCTCCCTTCTCCGTTTCTTCCTGTCCATAAGAAGATTTCCACATGGTGAGAGAGTTTTTGTCTGCTTAACCGAAACCTGTGATGAAATATTACAGGACGTGAGTGAGGTCTGCTTTTGGGCTTCCTAGGTCCCACCCCTTTTCTCAAACAAAAGCTTTAAGGGGGGCAGAGCATATGTGTTGCAGGTCTTAACCACATGATCCAATTTAAGAAGCCTCTTCAGCCCTTAATCCAAACCTGGTGGGTGTAGGGTAAATATCTATCTGCAAGGAACTCTCTCCTGTTTGTATTCTTCCTCATTGTAAACATTAATTCAATTGACATTCAAGAGAAGCAGTGTGTCCTAGAGGCAAGAGCACCGGCTTGGGAGTCAGAAGACCCTGGCTCCATCCGTTGCCTACTGTGTGACCTTGGGCAAGTCTCTTAACTTCTCTGTGCCTCAGCGTCCTCATTCTCCCTCCTACTTAGGTTGTGATTCCCATATGGGTCAGGGACCATGTACTGTGTCTGATCTTTTTGTATTCTATCTACCCCATTATTCAGCCAAGTGCTTGGCCCATCTTAAGTGTATAACAGATATCGTAATTTTCATTACTACTATAATTGATCTGGATCATTCTGTCTCAAAGATCTCACCCAGATACTCCAAATCTCATCAGAGTTCTTTTTCAGAAAAGGAATCAATACATGGTTTCAAAATTTTTCTTCGTATGTAATATAAAAAGCAGGAAAATGTGAAGCAGCTCTGTGAAGTTCAATGGTTCGGCATCAAGTTTGGATATGCGTTTCTTGCCAGGAACATGGCCAGTTCAGCGATTAACGGGTTTGTAATAGGTGTAAGGCTGTTTTCTTTTAACAACATAATCTTTGTCATTTCTTAGTGGTAGAGAGAAAATTGGTCAACTAGGAAGAGAAACAGAGGAAATAAAGAGAAGCAAGCTGGTTTTGTGTTTGAGTTTCTAGGGGAGAACACGAACTCCCTACTCCCTGTGGAGGTGTCTTCAGGTGCCCTGATAATAATAATAATAATGTTGGTATTTGTTAAGCGCTTACTATGTGCGGAGCACTGTTCTAAGTGCTGGGGTAGATACAGGGTCATCAGGTTGCCCCATGTGAGGCTCACAGTCTTCATCCCCATTTTACAGATGAGGGAACTGAGGCACAGAGAAGTTAAGGGACTTGCCCACAGTCACACAGCTGACAAGTGGCAGAGCTGGGATTCAAACTCATGACCTCTGACTCCCACGCCCGGGCTCTTTTCCACTGAACCATGCTGCTTCTCTGAGCCATGCCGCTTCTCTGATCCTCTCTAACCCCTCCTAGTGAGTCGGGAGCGCGCTTTCGGATTACTTCTTGCCCTTGGCCTGTACCATGACTCCCTCTCACTTTCCTCCCAATATTTTCAGTTCTGCCTTCCAACTGTCAACATTTAAAGAATTACTAATGACATAACCAGAGGTTACCATGGTAACTAATTTCTTTGCCTAGGTGGTAGCATTCCCACGATCTGAGTTGCCATTGAAATTTTGAATCGTTTCCTTTTCGTTCCAAATGAAGAAGACGGCCTAAAGTACTCCAATGGGTCTTCCCCTGCCCTCAAAAACAAACATCTCGTACATGAGAATATCAGGTTATTCCAATTCCCTGATACCTCTAAAGCTTTCTTCCCCATTGGTGTATGCTCTTCCCTTTGGATAAAGAAAGAAAACTTGTTTTTTGTTGCTTCTCATTTTCCATGGTAAAATGTTTCATTGGCTATCCACTGCTGTTTTCCATTTTACTCCTGTATGCTTCCTTTGTTTCACTGGTTTCAGAAACCCAGACTAAGCCCCCCTTTTTCCTCTTCTCCCACTCTCTTCTGCATCGCCCTGACTTGAGTCCTTCGTCCTTCCCCCCTCCCAGCCCCCCCAGCCCTTACGTGCCTAGCTGTCATTTATTTATTTGTATTGATGTCTGTCTCCCCTCTTTTAGACTGTGAGCCCGTGTGGGATAGGGACTGCCCCCCACCCCAATTTACTCGAATCCATCTCAGAGCTTAGTTTAGTACCTAATACCGCAATTTAAAAATATCACAATTATTCTTAATGTTATTATTATTACCATTGATTGATCATTTGAGGCAGGAGGAAAGCACTCAGTCAGTTTTTCCCCCTCCTACCTTACCTTGTTGATTTCCTCTTACAACCCAATCCCCACACTTTACTCCTGTAATGTCAGCCTTTCCCCACTCCTACCTTACCTCGCTGATTTCCTGTTACAACCCAAGCTGCATGCTTTACTCCTGTAATGCCAATTTACTCACTGTACCTGGATCTCATCTATCTTGCTGCACCTTGTCCACATCCTGCTTCCAGTCTGGAACTCTCTCCTCTCTATATCTGCCAGACCACCACTCTTCCCACCTTCAAAGTCTTATTAAAATCACATCTCCTTCAAGAGACTTTCCCCCACTAAACCCTTTTTTCCCCTATTCCTTTTCCCTTCTGAGTCACTAAAGCACTTAGATCTGTACCCTTTAAGCATTTGGTATTCACCTCACCTTCAGCCCCCCTGCACTTATGTACATATCTGTAATTTATTTATATTAATTTCTGTCTCCTTCTGTAGACCTTAAGGCCCTTGTGGGTCAACTGTATTGCACTGGCCGAAGCACTTGATTCCGTGCTCTGCTTATAATAATAATAACAATAATGTTGGTATTTGTTAAGCGCTTACTAGGTGCCGAGCACTGTTCTAAGCGCTGGGGGAGATACAGGGTAATCAGGTTGTCCCACGTAGGGCTCACCCACTTTTGATCCCCATTTTACAGATGAGGGAACTGAGGTACAGAGAAGTTAAGTGACTTACCCACAGTCACACAGCTGACAAGTGGCAGAGCCGGGAGTCGAACTGATGACCTCTGACTCCGGAGCCCAGGCTCTTTCCAACGTTCAATAAAATACCAGTGATTAATTGATAAAGAACACCCATGCATATATGGAAATGATACTTTGACCCAGGCCTCACCCACTAATAATAATAACAATCGTGGATTTGTAAAGCTCTTACTGTGTGCCGGGCACTGTACTAAGCACTGAGGTGGATACAAGCAAATCGGGTTGGACACAATCCCTGTCCCTCATGGGGCTCACAGTCTCAATCTCCATTTTACAGATGAGGTAACTGAGGTCCAGAGAAGTGAAGTGACCTGCCCAAGGTCGCACAACAGACAAGTGGTGGAGCCAGGATTGCAACACAGAACCTTCTGATTGCCAGGCCCATGCTCTATCCACTATTCCATGTACATCACGGATTCACTGCTTCTTTTGTGTGAGTGCTGCATAAGTAACACTCTATGATTTTCTCAAACTACTCTCTTCCATCATTTAAATTCCATCAAAGAGTGAATATGAACTAAACCTTCTTTCTGATTTTTCCCACACTTGGGAACTTTGCAAAGATTCTGAATAATTACTTGGTATGACAGAATGCATTTTTTTAAGGGATGAGAAAAGGTTTCAATTTTGGTCCAAATTTGAAAATGTCAAATTGGGAAGTCTTGGGAATTATTCTGCCATGTCAATGGTGGAGGGGGGGCAGGTAGAGAGGGAGAGAGATGAGGGGCGGAGAGAGAGAGAGAGAGAGAGAGAGAGAGAGAGAGAAAAACTGAGAGGGAGGGGAGAGATTGACAGACAAGGACCAGGAAAGACAAAGAATCTTTGACCTCAGCAAAAAATCCTTCAGGACCACAATATAGGCCTAGGATGACTAGACTAGGGCTGTTCTTCGGTGTTTTCAAGTTGGCGGAAACCAGATGTCCCAGCCCCCTTCCAAGAATGCAAGTGTTCAGAAGTTCAGAGGTTTAAATTACATGCAGGAAAAGCTTCACATGAATGGCCGACTTCCACATTCAGAACCAATCAGCCTCTTGAACTTCTCTGGGTTTGCCCATCTCTAGTTTCTCTTTCTTTTATCTTCCTCTCCATCTACTGAGATAAACTAAGGTCTCGCAGAATAATTTTTCCCTTTGAGCCTTTCAAACCCCTACAACCAAAGAATTTTCTCCAACATCATTTGAGGTTAAAGAATGAGCTTGAAACCTTGAATAGAAACAGAAAGTATACCTATTTAGTTGGAGTGTTTCCTCTCCAACTCTTTCACATTAGGCGTCAATAATGCTTGCTGAACAATAAATACAATGCAGGAGACTATGTAGCATCAGTGTAGAAGGCAAAGTTATTTACCGAAAGTCAAGGTCTTTCTATGATGGTATAAGAACACTTTGGTAATGATGATAAAGCACTTACGAGTAATGATGTCCTTAAAAGTACAGATGAAACGCTTTTAATTTATTTCATAAAGGGAAAACTGAAGAGGGCAGCTTTGGTGAAATCTATACCTCTGTACCTACCTTGCGCTGAGGGGTTTATCTGAGCATGTGTGCTTCACTGGCACAAGGCAATAAACAGAACAAAAGATGCTTTTAAAGGCAGAGAAGCAAAAGTCTCCCTATCCCCACCCGTCTGAGCGGAAAATAGTCCCAGTTACTATGCCGGGGCGAAGATGAGGCTACCATTCCCAAAATGAGGATTTTAAAGAGACAGGAGGTGGGGAGAGGGGCTACAGCACTAGCATCAAATCCAGATGGTAATGGGAAAGAGAACATCTTTGCCCATCCCCGATGGGCAACACACTTTCTATTTCATATTCCCATTCCTGCCACCTTGTCCTGTGTCGTTTGCAAAAAGTGGTGTGCAGATGACAAGGAGAAGGGATGATCAGAAGGGGTTTGGTTGTTTGTTTTTTCATTTTTTTAATGCTATCCGTTAAATCGTTACTATGTTTCAGGTATTGTACTAAGCCCTGGGGTAATAATAATAATAATAATGTTGGTATTTGTTAAGCGCTTACTATGTGCCGAGCACTGTTCTAAGCGCTGGGGTAGACACAGGGGAATCGGGATGTCCCATGTGGGGCTCACAGTCTTAATCCCCATTTTATAGATGAGGTAACTGAGGCACAGAGAAGCTAAGTGACTTGCCCACAGTCACACAGCTGGCAAGTGGCAGAGCTGGGATTCGAACTCTTGACCTCTGACTCCAAAGCCCATGCTCTTTCCACTGAGCCAGCAGCGTAGCCTAGTGGGTAAGAGCATGGGCCTGGTCAGAAGGATGGGGGTTCTAATCCCAGCTTCACCACTTGTCCTCTGTGTGACCTTGGATGAGTCAGTTACCTTCTCTGTGCCCCAGTAACCTCATCTGTAGAATGGGAATTAAAACTATGAGGCCTATGTGGGACAGGGACTGGATCCAACCCGATGATCTCGTACCTATCCGAATGCGTAGAACAGTGCTAGACACATAGTAAGCCCTTAACAAGTAACCATCATTATTATTATTAAGACAATTAGGTCAGACATAGTCCCTGTCCCACATGGAGCTCACAGTCTAAGCAGGAGGGAGTGGGATTTAATCCCCATTTAACAGATAAGGTAACAGAGGCACAGAGAAGTGAAGCGACTTTCCCAAGGTCACAGAGCCAAAAAGTGGCAGAGCCAGGATTAGAACCCAGGCCCTCTGATTCCCAGTCCTGTGTTCTTTCCACTAGACCGAAATGCTTCTATAGTGTCAATGTCGCCCTTCTCGTGAAAGCCTTTTCTGGATCTGAAAGGCTCTTCAGGGGCTGTGAACCAGGGAAAGTTTGTCTTGAGAATTTGCCACTCTTAACCTTCCGTGGCTTGAATATTCTTTAAAGTCCCCCTGTGTCCTTTTGGAAAGAATTTTCTGTGGCCCCAGGGGAAAAAAAGGGGGGGGGGGAAATTCTTTCTGGTTTGTCTCTTAGGGCTGTTCTAAGAGAAATATCTTTTTCCCTTCTATCTGATTAATGAGAAACACCGATTATCGAATCAGAAATCCTTAAGTCTGTTCTAAGAGAAGTATCTTTGGCACTTCTATTGAGGGTTGGATTAGTCAGAAACACCAATTATCCAATCAGAAATAGATTTATAGAACCCTACTGAATAGAATCCAGAGATCGAAGAGGTATTGCTGATGAACCCCCTAATGTCTTGAGGTGTGCGGGGCATCTTCGAGGTGCTTATTAAATACCTGGCGTTGTTGGGGCTCACGATAGTTTTCTTCTCCCTCTTTTCTCCCCTGCTGGAGTGCCTGGGTCTGAGCGTTTGGAAAATCTAGACAAATGGTTCCCCCAGGCTGAATGTTCAACGATTAGCGGGGATTGAAAGGATCCATATGCTAAACCCGGCCAGAGACGGGATAATTACGAGGGCCCCGCAATCTCGGTGGGGATCACTTTCAGCTCCCACACATTTTTAAAAGGATTAAGAGCCCACTGAACAAAACGGACCAATGATTCCATTTTCTTCCCGGGTTCATCAGTGGAGGGCAAATATGGTGGGTTTTTTTCCTCTTTTGATACCGAAACACCTTTGATTGAGGGAAAAGAAAAGCTAGTGAAGGGTGGTGGTGGAGTTTACATTAGTCAGTGGCCTTGTCCATGCCCGATGGTCAAGGCCGCCAGATATCTCTCCGACGTAAAACACCGGCGATGTCTCCCCTCTCCTGACAGTCCACCCGCCCACACCCTCCCCCCCACCTTCACTGGCATTAACACTCAAAATCCTCAGAAAAATAAACTGCGGTGAATGGGAATAGACTAGTCTGTTCCTTTCAACAGAAATGCTCTCAGCGTATTTTTTTCATCCAGTTCCCCCCTCTTTAAATAAAAGACTTTTTTTTTTCCCTCCTTGGCAGTGCTGTTCAGCAGTTGCTATTATGTGGAGTTTTTCTATAGTGATGGACTTTGGTGACCCCCGCCTTAAGTAACTGTTTAAACATTCAATAATAGCCCATACAGAAGCTCTCTAAAAATAAACATCTGCTTATAAAGAATTTAACCTGGGGACATAATACTTTAGAGGAAAGGGCATCCTTAATGGACTCTTATCGGACAGCCTAAAAGGAATCCATTGCAGCTGAAAACTGACAGCTTCTCTCTTGTCATGATACTAGAAATATTGTTAACTAATGGAGGAGATGGATACTAAAGGACAGTAAGGTTTATTTCGGCAGCAAGAGAGGAACTGGGGCTCTGGCTGATCTTTTTTTTTTTTCTCCATTCCGAGGAACCCCGTTCTCTTAGAGGGGACGGGGCGTGGGAGACCCCTATTTCCAGCTAAAAAGTTCTGTACCTCATGGTCTGGTTAATTGGATCCTCTCCCGGAGGAACTCGCTTAACCTAAGAATAGTGAATGGTAACAACCGCTGCTTAATTGGGACATCAATTAGCATACATTCCACTTAACGGAGACGAGTCCTGGAGTTCGAAGTGCCCCAGCGGTTGAGGACCAGGTGTTAAATCAGAGAGAAATGAAAGGAAGAGGAAACAAAGATCAAATATAGAAGAAAGTTTGGAGGGGATCAGATTTCAGGACACATTCCACCGAGTCTAGGAATCCGGTTCCTCTCGCCACACCCACGGGGCATCATTTCCTTTATTTCATAGAGGACTTAATTAAGAAGGCCAGCCAGGGGTCTCGATTGCAGCTTTGACATGTGTACGTCCATTCTGCATTACGAGACTGGCTTCTAGTCTTGACCCAGCTAATCCTCTCCCATCATTTCTCAGGAGAACCACCCGCCCCACAGAAACCCTTCTTTCCCTGCCAGTTTGAAGCCTGAGTGAATGATTCCCTCGTTAGGAAGGGCACAGTGAATCTGAGCGGATTAGACTCCGAAGAAACATTCCTTCCAGGCTAGATACTGGGGTAATTTCTTTCTAAGAATGGGAAAAATAACTTTTCAATAACAACGATAATAATGTTGGTATTTGTTAAGCGCTTACTATGCACAGAGCACTGTTCTAAGCGCTGGGGTAGATACAGGGTAATCTACCCCACGTGAGGCTCACAGTTAATCCCCATTTTACAGAGGAGGTAACTGAGGCACAGAGAAGTCAAGTGACTTGCCCACAGTCACACAGCTGACAAGTGACAGAGCCGGGAGTCGTACCCATGACCTCTGACTCCGAAACCCAGGCTCTTTCCACTGAGCCACGCTGAAAGGTGACCGTCCCACAAACACCTCAGTGCTTCTGTCGGTCGATCAGGCTCTACCGATCAGGTTCTACCGCTTGTCTGCTGTGTGGGACCTTGGCCAAGTCACTTCACTTCTCTGGGCCTCAGTTACCTCATCTGTAAAAAGGGGATTATGACTGGGGAGCCCCATGTGGGACAGGGAGTGTGTCCAACCTGATTAGCTTGTACCTACCCCAGTGTTCAGTACAGTGCCTGGCACATAGGAAGTGATTAACAAACGCCACTAAAAAAAATCAATCAGTGGTATTTATTGAGTGCTTACTGTGTGCAGAGCACTGCACTAAACCCTTGGGAGAATACAATTCAACAGAGTTGGGAAACACGATTCCTGCCACAAGGAGCTTACAGTCTAGAAGACTTCTCAAATGACTTATTTGTCACTGAGTTATTTATCCTGTTATGTTTATAAGTTTCATCTACTCTACTATCCATTAAATTAAGCAGCTTGGCTTAGTGGCAAAAGCCCGGGCTTGGGCGTCAGAGGACATGGGTTCTAATCCTGGTTCTACCACTTATCAGCTGTGTGACTTTGGGCAGATCACTTCACTTCTCTGGGCCTCAGTTCCTTCATCTGTAAAATGGGGATTAAGTCTGTGAGCCCCCCGTGGGACAACCTGATTACCTTGTACCTACCCCAGCACTGAGAATAGTGCTTGACGCATAGTAAGCGCTTAAGAAATACCGTCCTGATTTGCTTGTGTTCATCCCAGCGCTTAGTACAGTGTCTGGCACATAGAAGTATTTAACAAATACCACTCTTACTATTATCTAATACAGTGCTCCGTTTACAGTAGAAGGTCTATCAAGAGGATGAATCGGAAGTGTCTATCTAAGAGTATATCAAGATAAGCGGTAGTATTTAATCTAAAAGAATAATGTTGAAGTCAGAGAAGTAGATGGTAAGTTTTGAATGCGGAAGGTTCGTGTCTGCCAACTGTATTGTACTTTCTTAAGTTCCTACTATAGTGCTCTGCACATAATAAGCACTCAGTAAGTACCACTGATTGATCGACCATTATCCCAGTGTTCTTTTGTGTTGGGAGGAGGCTCTCCACTTAATTCTCTTCCAGCACTTTTCCCCATTGCTGCCTCTGCCAGGAGACTAATTTAAATTAAATTGGGATTGCTTGATAAGGACCTGCAGCACCTGTGGCCCCCATCCCGTGACACATAAAAGGAGGCCTTCTAGGGGTGGGGAGGATCCTAGTTGAGAAGAGTCTGTTTCTGTGGATTAGTCCTGTCCCTTTTCACTCATTCAGTCGTATTTATTGAGCACTCACTGGGTGCAGAGCACTATACAAAGTGCTTATGTGGATAGAGAGAGGGTGGTGGAGAGTAGGTGGGAAGCCATTCTTGGGGAATGATAATAATGATGGCATTTGTTAAGCGCTTTCTATATGCCAAACACTGTTCTAAATGCTGGGGAGGGATACAAGGTGATCAGGTTGTCCCACGTGCGCCTCACAGTCTTAATCCCCATTTTGCAGGTGAGGTAACAGGGAAGTTAAGTGACTTGCCCAAAGTCGCACAGCTAACGAGTGGCAGAGACCGGATGAGAACTCATGACCTCTGACTCCCAAGGCTGTGCTTTTTCCGCTGAGCCGCACTGTTGGGGAGGTGATGACTTGAACATGCTAGGGCCGGGTCAGGAAGCTCTAAACCTCATCTCAGGATCACCGAGCCCCCAACACTGGTCAGTGAAGAGGAAGTGGGGTGGAGCTTGGCGTACCACTGATTCCCCCGGATGTGCCCCGTAGGGCCTATCAGAAGGGTGAGTATAAGGTGAGGAGCGTCTGCATTCTCAGACTCCGCTGACAACTGGGGACATGGCTCCAGAAGAGAGAAAGGCAGCGGAGAGCGGGGAGGGGAAATCGAGGGGTGTCGGATTTGTCGGAAACTGGGGTGAAGATGGGGAATCTGAGAAGGGAAAAACCCATGGGGCTTTTCTCCCTTCCGTCGCCAGGATCTGTGCGGTGTGGCCATCGAGAAGCAGCATAGCCTAGTGGAAAGAACATGGGCTTGGGAGAGAGGGGGCCTGAACCTCGCTCCTGGCCTGCTGTGTGATCTTGGGCAAGTCACTTCTCGGGACTTCAATTTCCTCATCAGTAAAATGGGGATAAAATACCCATTCTCTCTCCTTGGGCTGTGAGCCCTCATTGGGTACAGGGACCATGTGTCACCTGATTATCTTGTATCTACCTCAGCGCTTAGTGCAGTATTTGGCATGTGTTTAAATGCTTAACAAATACCACAGTTAATATTATGACCCAGGACCAGACCGGTAGCTCAGAATGGCCAGGGGACAAGTAGCACGTGCCAACCCATTCCCGACATTAAAGGTAAACTCATCCTCTGTGATCCGGTGATCTGGTTCCCTTTTCCGTGAGCCTTTGTCAGTATTCGCCACTGTTCACCATTGGCCACTAATGCTCACTAGGCTTCAGTGTTGTTTCGTTGTGGGCAGGGAATGTGTCTGTTGTTGAATTGTACTCTCCCAAGCGCTTAGTACAGCGCTCTGCACAAAGTAAGTGCTCAATAAATACAATCAAATGAATGAACAAATGGATTTGCCCATTGGGCCTCAGTGGATCCATGCCAGGTAAGTTTATACCACCTGGGGCCTTCTCCCAGTGCGGAGACTAGAAACATTTGCCTGAGCTATGTACACTGGCTACTTCAGTCCTCTTTTGCTTCACTTCTCCGAACCAGATCTCCTCACAATCCTCCCCTCGAATGGCAGGGATTGTACCAAATTTTATCTGGTTCCATCAGAGCCCTGCCTGTTTATCTATCGATCAATCAGTGATGTTTACCGAGCACTGACGAGTACGGAGTACTGTTCTAAGCACTTGGGAGAGTATGATACAACAATTAGCAGACACGTTCTCTGCATGCAATGAGCTTACAGACTAGAGGACAGTTTGCAAAGTTGCCGAGTTGTACATCTCAAGCGCTTAGTACAGTGCTCTGCACACAGTAAGCGCTCAATAAATACGACTGAATGAATGAAAGTGCCATACCTACTAGTTATTCTCTCGCTTCCTGGGGTAGCAGAGTATGGGGCTGAGGAGTGCTGGGCCATTGGCCGCATTTCTGGGATGAAAAAGTCGAGGTGGTGTGAAGTCACCCAGCTGGGCCCTGGTGAGAGATGATTTAACCCCGCCCGTTCTGTACCAATCAATCCCGGCTCCGCCATTTGTCTGCTGTGCGAACTTGGGCGAGTCACTTCACTTCTCTATGCCTCAGTTACGTCATCTGTGAAATGGGGATTGTCCCATGTGGGACAGGGTCGCAGTCCAACCTGAATAGCTAGTATCTGCCCCAGTTCTTTATACGGTGTGTGGCACATAATAGGCACATGACAAATACTTAAAAAAAAAAAAAAAGATCTTACAGACGAGAGTGGGAGAAAGACATTTGTGGAAATACGTTACAGATATGTACATAAGTGCTGTGGGGCTGAGGGTGGGGTGAATAAAGGGTGTAAATCCAAGGGGGACACAGAAGGGAGAGGGAGTAGGGGAAATGAGGACTTGGTCAGGGAAGGCCTCTTAAAGGAGATGTGATTTTAATTAGGCTTTGAAGACGCGGAGAGCGATGGTCTGTCAGATATGAAGCAGGAGGGGCTTCCAGGCCAGAGTCAGGGCATAGGCAGGGGGGTCGGAGGCAAGATAGACGAGATTGAGGGAAGAAGCCCAGGACTGGGGTTCAGGAAACCTCGGTTCTAATCTCAGCGCCGCCACTTGACCAGTTACTTAACTTCTCTGTGCCTCAGTACACTCATCTGTAAAAGGGGGACCGATACCTCTTCTCCTTCTCCTTAGAACATGAGCTCCACTTGGGGTAGGGACTCTCTCTGATCTAATTGTATTGTCTCTATCCCAGTGGTTATTACAGGTTTTGGGACCTGGGAAGCGCTTCGTAAATATTACAGAGGCTGTTGACTCCTTCAGAGAAACTAGAAGAGAGGTGTGAGGTTGGAGGGACCTTCCTGTTTCTCTCTTGCTCCAGCATGTGATGGAGGGAAATCCACTAGATTGTAAGCTCCTTGAAAGTGGGAATTCACTAGCTCTACTCCTTCTCCCAAACAGTACAGTGCCTTGCTCAGAGTAAACACTCAATAAATAATAACTGTGGTATTTAAGTGCTTACTATGTGCCAGGCACTGTACTAAACTCTGGCTAGCTATGAGATAATCTAGTCAGACACAGTCCCTGTCCCACATGGGGCTCACCGTCTAAGCTGGAGGGGAGACAGAAATCTCATCCCTGCTTACAGATGAGGAAACCGAGACAAAGGGCAGTTAAACGACATGTCTAAGGTCACGCATCAGGCAACTGGCAGAGCCGGTGTTAGAACCCAGGTCCTGTGACTCCCAGACCTCTTCTCTTTCCACTAGGCCATGCTGGTTTCCTAAATTATATAATAAAAACTATTGCTTGGATGAAAATTAAGCTGAGAATACTCACCAAGTCAAAAGTAGCTCTGTTCTTCTAGACAAACAGATCAAGAAGTAGGAAGAAAATAGTTTCATCTCTTTCAATAAAAATCAAAACTGTCTTTAGCGTAGGTACCAACAGAGGTGCCTATTTTACAATAGCTCTAAAATCTCTAGATCAAATTTTCCGTCTATCGGCCCCACAGAGATTGAGTCCAATGTCAGGAAATATTCTCTGTGCAAAGATACTGGGAGGGTTATAAATCCTTTCTCTTCTTAGTTGTGCATTAGGTATATGATGACCGTAATTTTTTTTCTATCTGAAAGGAATCTACTTCAAAGAAGAATTCTGGCTTTCAGGAAAGTAGGAACCCAAACTGAAGTAGAATTAGAGGGGATAAAGGAAGCTGTAGCTTTTCTTGGATGTTTTCCATCATTTGGATTGTTTGGGAGATAGGCAAAGCTCATCGTTCACATCCAAAAACCATCAGGAAATTATTAAAACCTCCTATTTCCTTTAGAATCACAAAATCTGCTCAACGGGTTGAATTGTACGAGAAGTGAATGGTAACAAAATCTATTCCCAGGAATCAATTTAAAACTTGATAAATCTAGGCTTCTTGAGTGTTTTTCCTTGAGACTTGAAAAAGGATTTTTATGCTCTAGAGAAACAGAAGCTCTATCGATAGATTTGAAGCAACATGGCCTAGTGGAAAGAGAGCGGGCCTGGAAGTCAGAGGACCTGTGTTCTAATTCCGGCTCCATCACTTGTCTGCTGTGTGACCTTAGGCAAGTCACTTAACTTCCGTGTGCCACAGTTAAATCATCTGTAAAATGGGGATTAAATTATCCTCCCTCCTATTCAGACGGTGAGCCCCATGTGGAACAGGGACTGTGTGCAACCTGATGAAAGGAGGCAGGGAGAGGTTTGGAAGCTGAAATGTTAGGGTGTAAGCTAGTGGTGGTGAGGTCTTTCTCCCCATCCCTCAAGGCAGCCTAGATCCTCTCTGATGCTAAACCGGTGGAGGTAGAAATAATAATGATAATGTGACATTTAAGTGCTCACTATATGTCAAGCACTAGGGTAGTTAGAAAATAATCAGGTCAGACTCAGTCTCTGTCCCATATTCATTCATTCACTCACTCATTTGTATTTATTGAGCACATACTATGGGCAGAGAACTGTACTAGGCACTTGGAAAGTACAATTCAGCAATAGAGAAATCCCTGCCCACACCAGGTTTACAGTCTAGAAGGGGGGAGACACATCAAAACAAGTAAACAGGCATCAATGTAGATAAATGGAATTATAAATATTTACACATAAAAACAAGTAAACAGGCATTAATATACATACATAGAATGATAGATATGTACATATATACACAAGTGCTATGGGGAGGGGAGGAGGGGTAGAGCAAAGGGAGAGAGTTGGGGTGATGCGGGGGGGAGAGGGAGCTGGGGAAAAGGTAGGGGGCTTAGTCTGGGAAGGCCTTTTGGAGGAGTTGAGCCTTCAGTAGGGCTCACAGTCACACGGGGCTCACAGTCTAACGGGGAGGGAGAAGTCACACAGCGGGCAAGTGTGGAGCCAGGATTAGAATCCGAGACCTCTGACTCCCAGGGCCGTACTCCATCCACTACCCCATGCCTCTTCTCTTAAGGCTTATCTCACCCTCTCTTATTCCTTTTCCTTTAGACTCTTCCCTTAAAGGCAGGGATCGTAATCTGCCAATGCTATCGTACTTTCCCAACTGCTTAGTACAGTGCTCCACACACAATACTTGCTCAATAAATACCATTTATTGATTGATTCCAGGAACCAAGGAAATACTGAGTGTGGAATGAGTCACGCAGAACTGGGTGGGAAAAATAAGCTGCTAAATGTTTTAACTTTAGAGATTGATCAGTACTGAGGCCCCGAAGTGTTTAAAGATATATATTTTTCAGTTTTTATTCCTCAACATCACCCTCATCCATTTACATTTTTCAAATCTCTTCTTGCTAAAAAGCTGGAAATCTGCTCCCCCGATGACTGAGGCAGTTTCAGGAACACAGATTGAGTTTCTGTCCCTCTGCTACTTGGGGACTGTCTCTTCCCTCAAGCCCCCCTCCCAAACCCTCCACTGGCATTTTCTGCTTCAAGAAATGAAAAGTAGATTGTGGGGTTAAGTTGCCAGACCACCGTCATCATCCCTGTCATCTGTGTTTGTCCAGCATCGGCAGCCGTTTCTATCCTCTAGAAGAATGAAAGATAAGTGGTGAGGAGAGGCAGGGGGACTGAACCTGGAAAAATCAACTGTAAGAGCTCCTCTTCTGGCCTGTAAGACCTTTTTGGGCGGGTATCGTATCTATTTTATCGAATGGTTCTCTTTCAAGGGCTTTGTACAGTGAAGCAGGAGAAAAGAATAGAAAAACAGTGTGGGGTAATGGAAAAAGCACGGGCCTGGGAGTCAGAGTACTTGGGTTCTAATCCGGGCTCCACCACTTGTTTCCCTTGTGACCTTAGACAAATCGCTCTGCTGTTCTGTGCCTTGGTTTCCTCATCTGTAAAATGTGCATTTAAATCCTACTCCCTCCTGCTTAGGCTGTGAGCCAGCATGTGGGAGAGGGACTGTGTCCAACCTGATTATCTTGTACCTACCCCAGCACTTAGTTCAGGGCTTGGCACGTAAATAAGAGCTTAACAAGTGCCAAGAAACAATGCTCTGCACATGGTAACGATAAATACCAGTGATTGCTTTATTGACAGCAGTGGCCTTGTTTATGGTCTCCTGAAGGAGAGAGGGAGAGAGTCAGACCAAGGTGAACTAGGAGCATCATTCTAGGGACTTTCCCTGTGGAGACCTCAATTTTCATCCCGTTTCACTGCCTCCTCCAATAGCACCTTTCTTCCTTTTCAGCCAGAAAAGCCCTTTTCTTAGATTTTAAAGACACTGTCAACTGTGTGCCTGTGGGCAAGTCACTTCACTTCTCTGTGCCTCAGTTCCCTCATCTGTAAAATGGGGATTAAAACTGCGAGCCCCACATGGGACAACCTGATTACCCCGTATCTACCCCAGCGCTTAGAACAGTGCTCGGCACATAGTAAGCGCTTTACAGATACCAACATTATTATCATTATTAAAGTTGGCTGCTGACAGAGCATGGCCTACTGCATAGAGCATGGGCCAGGAAGTCAGAAGGACTTGGGTTCTAATCCCAGCTCTGCCATGTGTCTTCTGTGTGACCTTGGCAAGTCCCTTCACTTTGCTGTGCCTCAGTTGCCTCAACTGAAAAATGGAGATGAAGACTGTGAACCCCATGTGGAATAGGGACTGTGCCCAACCCCATAGCTTATATCTACCCAGCACTTAGAACAGTGCTTGACACATAATAAGTGCTTAACAAATCCCATCTTTTTTTTTTAAGGAGCCAGCCCCAGTTGATCATTAGCCCAAGTAAAACTTATGCCCTTCCCCCAGGCAATTCCATAAACCTCTAAAATCCTACTCCCTCTATTTAGAGCCTCCATGTAGAACAGGGACTGTGTCCAACCTTATTATCTTGTACCTACCCCAGCACTTAGTACAGTGTTTGGCACGTAGTAAGCGCTTAACAGATACCAAGAAAAAACAATCTGCCACTGTTCCCACGGGTACGGTTGGGAAATGATTTAGTTCTCTGCTGTATTGCACTCTCCCAGTTGCACTCTCCCCCATTTTACAGATGAGGCAACTGAGGCACAGAGAAGTCAAGCGACTTGCCCGAGGTCTCTCAGCAGACACGTGACAGAACTGGGATTAGAAGCAGCGTGGCTCAGTGGGAAGAGCCTGGGCTTGGCAGTCAGAGGTCATGGGTTCTAATCCCGGTTCCGCCGCTGGCCAGCCGTGTGGCTTTGGGCAACTCACTTAACTTCTCTGTACCTCAGTTCCCTCATCTGTAAAACGGGGATTAAGAACTGTGAACCCCACGTGGGACAACCTGATCACCTTGTATCCCCCCTGCGCTTAGAACAGTGCTTTGCACATAGTAAGCACTTAACAAATACCACCATTATTATTATTATTATTATTATTAGAACCCAGACCCTTCTGACTCCCAGTGCTTTGCACACAGTAAGTGTTCAATAGATACCAGTGATTGATTGATTAGTTTGGAACCATGGACTTCAGCAGGCCAGTCATGACAGAGAGAAGCATGGTGTTGTTTGGGAGGCAGGGGAGGGGGTTGAGTCTCAGATTACTTCTGGGACTGGAGTTTGGAAGGTAGTAAAGCCAAGAAGATGATAAGATAACTGCTCTCCATGGGATGGAAGTTAAAAACCAAGTCAGGGGCTGCTTATTTTCTGATTGGCTGCCAAACCTGACCAGAATTGACATGGAGGAAAATACACCATTAGGAGGAGAAGCCACTACAGGAGGTTTGAGAGAGGAGTGTGTGTGTTTTCTCCTTATTTCCTTTTAAGGGGACTGCCCTTTTCACTGCCATAGTCGTGACTGCAGAACTCTCTTAGATCAAGAAAGATCAAGAAAGAGCCGTGAGAGGGCTATAAAAATGGCAATCCTGATGTACACCATTCAGAGTGCTGTTCCGAGAAGGTTAAAAATACGCTGCAGTGTCAAAATACTTTGAGTCTTGAGGAACATGCAGTGTGAGCGGAGTTGTAATTGGAAAGGTTTGGGGAGGACTCAGCCAGGGCAGGGAGAAGAACAGCAAGGATTTTACTTCTAAAGAGGATCTCAGGGAGCTCTCGGAATCCAACCTGGACGGGCCTCTGTTGTCTTTTGTTAATGACCACTTCTCCTATGCTTGAGACACCTATGGCTAGAGGAGAGATGCCAGATTCTTCTCCCGGTTTTGCATTTCCAATTCCACTCCAAAACAAAATGATGAATTTAAAAATGGGAGAAGCACAATGGAATCTAAGCTCCTAGGAGATTCTGCCCATTCTTAAATATCTCACCAACTACTATGGAATGAGATCCCGGGGTCACCTCTGGCTTCTGACCATCTCCGGTTCTGCAAGATAACAATGGTCAGAATAATACTGTGTGTCTAGCGCTGTGTTAAGTAATACTAATAATTGTGGTATTTGTTAAGTGCTTGCTATGTGCAAGGCACTGGACTAAGCGTTGGGGTAGATATGAGCTAATACAGTTGGAGGCAATCCATGTCCCACAGTCTTAATCTCTATTTTACAGATGAGGTAACTGAGGCACAGAGAGGTTGAGTGACTTGACCAAGGTCACAGAGCGAGTAGTCTCATGGCAGATCTGGGATTAGAATCCAGGTCCTTCTGACTCCCAGGTCCGGGCTCTATCCACTAGACGGTGCTGCTTCTCTTAAGCCTTGGGTAGACACCATGCAATCAGATCAGAGACATCTCTCTACCTCACAGAACTCACAGTCTAAAGGAATCAATCTTTTCAGTGTTTTTTGATCACTTAGAGACTGTAGGCCATTACACAAAACACAGGGGAACAGGTATGGGTGGAAGATGAGCATTTAATCCTCATTTGATGAATAAGGAAACTGAGGCACAGAGAAGTTAAGTGACTTGCCCAGGGTCACACAGCAGGTAGGTGGTGGAGGCAAGATTAGAACCCATTTCTGTGCTCTTTAGGCCACCTACATGTCTGTTTGGAAAGACTTTCCCCTTCCCACCATTTTGCCCTCTTTTTTTCTGGGAGGGGACGGGGAAGGCTCAAGCCCACCTCTCTAGATTGTAAACTCGTTGTGGGCAGGGAATGTGTCTGTTTATTGTTCTACTGTAACAATAATAATAATAATGATATTTGTTAAACACTATGTGCCAGGCACTGCACTAAACGCAGGGGTGGATTCAAGCCAATTGGATTGGTCGCAGTCCCGGTCCCACATGTGACTCACAGTCTTAATCCTCATTTTTCAGATGAGTCAACTGAGGCACAGAGAAGAGAAGTGACTTGCTTAACATTACAGAGAAGACAAGTGGCAGAGTCGGGAACTTTCCCAAGTGCTTACTACTGTGCTCTGCACACGGTAAGCACTCAGTAAATACGATTGAATGGACGAATGAATGAATCTCTGGTGGAGAACTGAGTCAGATGAGGGCCATGCCTCCTCCTTCTGTCAACACACCCTCTTGGATTGAAGAGGGACAAACCAGATGTTCTGGAGAGAGTCTCTGGAAGACTATCTGCCAGCCACAGAGGCTGACAGTTAGACTTTTGGCCGCTCCTCCATCTTTACGATACGATTTCTCGCCAGGGAATTTCTGATGGAACTTGCTCCAGAAAGAGAGTTGCCAGCTTTGTCTTCAAAGCTCTATGGAAGGAGATTCCACGACAACCCAGAAGAACCCATTTCTGTATTTCACATTCCTCGTGACTTCATCTGTTCTTTCTAGATCCTTTTAAACGTTGAGGTGTACGGTTCTAATCCCGACTCTAGCACTTGCCTGCTGTGTGACCTTGGGCAAGTCGCTTCACTTCTCTGTGCCTGAGTTACCTCAACCGTAAGATGGGGATTAAGACTGTGAGCCCCATGTATAACATGGATCGTGTCCAACCTGATTAGCTTGTACCTATCCCAGCATTTAGAACAATGTTTGGTACATAGTAAGCACTTAAATACCATTTTAAAAAAAATCTGAAAAGACATGTCAGAAAAAATGACTCTTCAGCAAATTCAAGTTATTTTAGAGTGACCTAAAGAACCCCTCCAGCTTGTCAGTCATTATTTATTACCTCGAGACTATGAGGTCGTTACGGGTAGGGAATGTCTGCCTCCTCGATTCTAGACTGTAAGCCCGTTGTGGGCAGGGGTTGTCTCTCTTTACTGCTGAATTGTACTTTCCAACCGCTTAGTACAGTGCTCTATATGCAGTAAGCGCTCAATAAATGTGATTGAATGAATGAATGAGTCTGCTAATTCTGTTGCATTGTACCTTCCCAAATGCTTGGTACAATGCTCTGCATACATCAAGCATTTAATAAATACCACTGATTGATTGATTGACTGTTTTCTTTGTGCAGAGCACTGTACTAAGCACTTGGGAGAGTACAATACAACAGAGTTGGTAAACACGTTCCCTGCTCATGAGGAGCTTGTAATCTAGAAGAGGAGTTAGACATTAATATAAATGAATAAATTACAGATAGGTGTATAAATGCTATGGGGCTGAGAGTGGGGTCGATAAAAGGTACAAATCAAGGTGCCTGTTGAAAAGTAAAAAGCAACATATATTTATGGAGGGGGACTAGAGGGCCGGGGGGCATTTTCATTTACCTGTTTTTCCTTTTGTTTTCTTGTCTTTTCCTTTCTAAGCCATTGGCTTTTCATTGATTTATTTTGCTTCCCTCCGCTTCAAGTGCAAAGTCTTCGAGTGCTTAGCCAAATGGCAAGCCTCTCATTTGTGACTAAGTCCTTGCAGAGGGAAGAGATGGCTCCTTACCTTGTGGAGCCTGTATCACAAAGATTCCTGCCCTCGAGAACCTGCCACGGTCGTGCGGGGAAAGACGCAGAAAGCGTAACTGAAGCACAGGGTGAAGGGCCCTCCCTGAGGACAGAGATGGGCAGCGTGGCCAGAGAGAAGAGGGAGGTGTGGATGATGGGAACTCACTGGTGTTCACACACTCATTCATTCATTCATTCATTCAATAGTATTTAGTGAGCGCTTACTATGCGCAGACCACTGTACTAAGCGCTTGGAATGTACAAATCGGCAACAGATAGAGACAGTCCCTGCCCTTTGACGGGCTTACAGTCTAATCGGGGGAGACGGACAGACGAGAACAATAGCAATGAATAGAGTCAAGGGGAAGAACATCTCATTAAAACAATGGCATATAAATAGAATCAGGGTGACGTACATCTCATTAAACAAAATAAATAGGGGGATGAAGATATATACAGTTGAGCGGACGAGTACAGTGCTGAGGGACTGGGATGGGAGAGGAGGAGGAGGGGAGGGAAAGGGGGGGAGAAGAGGATTTAGCTGTGAAGAGGTGAAGGGGAGGGGTAGAGGGAGCAGAGGGAAAAAAGGGGGGAGCTCAGTCTGGGAAGGCCTCTTGGAGGAGGTGAGCTTTAAGTAGGGATTTGAAGAGGGGAAGAGAATTAGATGGTCGGAGGTGAGGAGGGAGGGCGTTCCGGGACCGCGGGAGGACGTGGCCCAGGGGTCGACGGCCAAACTGTGAAATCACCCCCGGTAAGACAGCCACTGACAAAACAAACATAAGAATTTCAGAGTCAAGGTGACAGAAACCATCAGTTCTTCTACACTGAACCGAATGGAAGCAATGCTTAGCACAGGGCATGCCCTTCCGCCATAGCCTAGTGGGGACACATTCATTCATTCATTCATTCATTCATCTTTACTGAGTGCTTACTGTGTGCAGAAGACTGTACTAAGTGCTTGGGAGAGCACAATACAACAATAAACAGACATATTCCCTCCCCACAGAAAGCTGACAGTCTAGAGAAGAGTTTACAAAAGTTTACAGTCTAGAGATGATTAACTGGATCTGAAATGGAGATTGAGTATCAGAGAAGGTGACTGCGCATCATGGGTAGAATATTTCACAACTGAAATCACGCTCCCGAGTCACTTGGCTCTGGACATAGCACCACTTTAGGAAGATTGACTCAGGAGTATCAAAGTAATGCTCCTTACATCCGTCATGCATTTGGAGGGAGACGTGAGGAGTTATGGTAATTGTGGTATTTGTTACAGTGCCAAGCACTGTACTAAGTGCTGGGGCAGATATAAGATGATCTGGTCCCACATAGAGTTCAGAGTCGAAGGGAGAAGGGAGGGCAGGCATTGAATCCCCTTTTTGCAGATGAGGGAACCGAGGCACAGAGAAGTTCACACAGCCTTGTCACACAAGGTCACACAGACAAGTGGCAGACAGTGGGATGGAAGTCAGTGAGATACCCAAGCGGCTATTCTGTGGGGTGCAGAAATGTTATGATTGCAACAGAGTGGGAGAGCTGTTTTAAAGACACAATGAAGCAAAACTTCAAACAGTGAAAAGCAGCATGGCCTAGTGGAGAGACCATGGACCTGGAAGTCATAAGGATCTGAGTTCTAATCCCAGATCCACCACATGTCTGCTGTTCGACTTTGGGCAAGTCACTTCAGTTACCTCGGTTACCTCATCTGTAAAATGGGGATTACTACTGTGAACCCCATGCGGGACATGGACTGTGTCCAACCTGACTGGCTTGTATCTACCCCAGCACTTAGTACAGTGCCTGGCACATAGTAAGCACGTAACAAATACCATAAAAAAATACTGGGGTATCAATGTCCAGCTGGGAACTATCCCTGGAAGTCAGATCAGCCTAGGGGGAAGGAATAACAAACGGGTTCTCCTTCTGGAGCAGGCGCTTTGGGAAGAACCTTGATACAGTGAGGGAAGAGCAAAGAGCGTGCAGGCAAGAACTTCAACAGCGTAGCAAGATGCAGTCCTGCACGCACATGAGGTGGAAGGGACTGAAAATTGGATTGTGACTACCAAGTGTATTCATTCATTCAATTGTATTTATTGAGCGATTACTGTGTACAGAGCACTGTATTAAGCACTTGAAAAGTACAATTTGGCAACAGAGTCAATTCCTATCCAACACAACGGGCTCACAGTCTGGAAGACTACACTAGTATTGTAGTGTATGCTCCCAACTGCTTTCTACAGTGCTGTTGCCAGAGTAAGCACTCAATCAACGTCACTGAACGATTGATTTATTGATCGGCGGTCGGCCTCCCTCACACCCACTGCTAAAAATGTCACCAACAGTAGTGTCCTCTTCAGACCTAATGGAGAAAATACAAGATAGACCAAACATTTCATGAACCAGAAAGATATTTTGAACATAACGAAAAGAGTGAAATAGAGAAAAAGTTTTACAAGATTTTATTTTCCTCTCGTTCGCCTTTTGTGAGGGAGGGAGTGTGGGAAATCTTAGGCACGAATTAAATGATGATTTTGGCTTTTGGGGTTTTTTTAATGGTATTTGTTAAGTACTTACTATGTGCCAGGCACTGTTGTAAGTGCTGGGGTAGTTACAAGGTAATCATGTCGGACACAGTCCATGAACTCTGGGGAAACTTTGAAGTAAAGAGATTTTAGAATCCAGTCCGTGAAAATCTAATCCAACCTGCTACTCGCAGAGAAATTTGCATGTTGAATCCCTCAGACTGTGAGACCCATTTGAGGCAGGGACTGTGTTTAATCTGATCTTACTGTATCAAGCCCAGCACTTAGGATGGTGCTCGGCATAGTAGTAAGGGCTGTCATTATTTTTAAATCCTGTTCACCTGAGAATTCACTTCCCCCTCCTGTCTGTCCAAAACCTTTCTGAGAGGAGGACGGTAACCTGGTTGATGTGTGTCGGCAAAGTCACACTGAGGCAATGCCGAGTTCCTTTTATTGGAGACTGAGCTGAGGTTAAGAGAGTGGAGGGGAAATTAGAAAGTGATTCTCAGAGTACTTAATGCCTGGGAATTCCGTTTCCCAAAGACAAATAATAATAAAAATAATGATGGCGTTTGTTAAGTGCTTATTATGTGCCAAGCCCTGTTCTAAGCACCGGGGTAGATACAGTGGTAATCAGGTTGTCCCGTGTGGGACTCACAGTCTTAATCCCCATTTTCTAGATGAGGGAACTGAGGCACAGAGAAGTTAAGTGACTTGCCCAAAGTCACAGAGCTGACAAGTGGCAGAGCTGGGATTAGAACCCATGACCTCTGACTCCCAAGCCTGGGCTCTTTCCACTGAGCCACGCGGCTTCTCAGAGTCATTTGGGAATGGGAGTCAATCAAGCCAATCAAGAGAGGGAACCCTGAGGAGCTTGCTCTCATTCATTCAGTCGTGTTTATTGAGTGTTCGCTGTGTGCAGAGCACTGTACTAAGCACTTGGGAGAGTACAGTATAACAGTAAGATCTTCTTCTCCTGAATGAACACACCCGGTAGCTTTGCTGGAGTTCCCACACAATCCTACTTGTGAGTACACGGCCTGAATTTTGTCTCTGAATAGAATATTTTTTTTTTCGCATGTCATTCAGTTAGTTGTACTTATTTAGTGCTTGCCAGGTGCAGAGCACTGCACTAGGTACTTGGGAGAGGACAATTTGACAGTATAAGAGACACATTTGCTGCCCGTAATGAGCTTGCAGTCTAGAAGGGGAGACAGACAATAATATGAATGAATAAATTACAGATAGGTACAGAAGTGCCGAGGGGCCAGGAAGGGAGATGGATAAAGAGGGCAAGTCAGGATGACGTAGAGGGAGTGGGAGGAGAGGAAAGTGGAGCTTAGTCAGGGAAGGCTTCTTGGAGGGGATGTGCCTTCAATAAGGCTTTGAAGGAGGGGAGAGTAATTATTTGTCAGGTATGAGAAGGGAGGGTGTTCTAGGCCAGAGGCAGGACGGGGCGAGAGGTTGGCGGTGAGATATTTCTGAGGCCGAGGCCTTTGAGGATCAGATTAAAAGTTCCAACTGGCCTGCTGTGTCCCAAGGCCTTAGTTTACCCACCGCTGCCCCAGAAGCTGGTTCTCTTTCTGTTTGGGGGTCCGTGACGGTGGACGACTCAGAGCCATTTCAAGTGGGGTCTGCTTACACCTTTCTGTTCCTCCGATTTTAGCCACATTGCCTGTTCGTGGAGAGTAGTGTGAGATGCTAGAAGGAGACCCCGCCGAGCGGGACAGTCTGCAACAAAAAAATTGTTAACAGAAAGAAGAGACACGAGCTCCTCGCATCTCAGTTGATTTTTGAAACCTTTTCAAATTTCTCTTTCCCTCAGACGGGCTGGGAGCTGACATTTGTGCAAGCCCCGAGCGGCCCCCCGTCATTTTGAAAACTTGCAAGTGGGTTGCAAGAAGCGTCAAGAGGTAGCCAAGATTCGCTTCTCTTACAGATGGTCGGTGATTAGGTGCCAGTTCACCGCAAAGCTTTGAATCGGCACTTTGGAAACACACTCGAGGGCAAACAGCTGAAGCTTCGTGAGGGGCCCCGGGGAGGGGCTTCCTGGCTGGCGTGTCCGGGAGCGGGGGTTCCTGGAGCGGGCGATGTGAGAGTCGGGCAGGATGGCACTGTCTCTGCCCCCGTTGGCAGAAGGGCCCGGGGAAAACACACAGCCGGGGGAGTGGATCGCAATCTCCCGCCATCGTTGCCCTCTCCCCGCTCCGCAGGGAATCAAAATGGTGATAGTCGGACGGGGTTGAGACGGCCCTAGGCCTGAAGTCCAATTCTGGGTCTGGGCTGTATCTGGGTTTCAACTGTACGTTTCAGGAAAAGGTGTCCTGGAATTGCTAAACGTAATCAGTAGGCGGCTGCGCAGCTTTGTCTACCTAAGAGATCATCTAGCTCCGGAGAATTCCCACTAACAGCTCTGAGAGTGAAGAGTCCAGGTAACCTTTGATACTTTCCTTGTCAAGGATGAGACCTTAGACTTCCCTCTCTTTCTGACTCTCCAGGATTCGGGTTATTAGAGTCCAAACCAAAATGTGATACTGTTTTTTCACACTGAGCAGAAACACCTTCCTTCTCGACTTCAAGGTTTTCCACCAGCTATCTCCACCTTCCCTATCAATTCTCTTCACCGGCTACATCCCGACTCTTCCCAAGCTTACCTTCTAACAGTGCCTCACTCTTGATGCTCCCACTTCTGACCTTTTGCTCACCGCAACCTCCCCAACCGGGAGCTCTCTCTTCCGCGAATCTCCCTAATCGTCTCCCCACTTTAAAAGGCTTCCTAAAATCCCACCTCCTCCGGGAAGGTTACCCTGATTCATTTACAACACCCCAGTCTAATCAATCCTATCCTTTTTGTATTCTTTTTTGTATTTTTATACATTTATTTGTAAGCCTATTGTTTATTCAACTTTATTGTCATGATATAATTGTGCTACTTCATGGTATAACATTATCGTGCCTCTCGCTTTCACTCTTTAAAAATAATTTTTGTCCCTCTCCCCCATTAAATTGAAAGTTCAGCGAGGGCAGGGAATGTGTGTCTTGCAATTGTACACTCCCCAAGCATTTAGTTACAGGGCTTACCACTCAGGAGGTGCTCGATAAATACCACCGAATGACTGCTTCATTCTAATATGGCTTTCCCAATTAAGGTGAGTGACTGCCATTTTGTAACTATTGCATTTACTGCAAGCCGCTATTTAAAAAAACATCTTTTTGGGGTTATTTTGTTCTGTAAGGGTTCATATAACGGCAAATTACGAAACGATCAAATACAGATCTGACATGCCGTCTTGTCTTCCTCAATCCGTTACCACCAAGTAAAATGGCTTGGCTCTTCTCTAGATTGAAGTGGTCCATAAACAATGCTTGGAGCCTCAGATGAATCAATCAACCAGTGGTATTTTTTGAGTGCTTACTATGTGCAGAACACTGTACTAAGCACTTTGGAGAGTAATTATAATAATAATAATAACAATGTTGGTATTTGTTAAGCACTTACTATGTGCAGAACACTGTTCTAAGCGCTGGGGCAGATACAGGGTAATCAGGTTGTCCCACGTGAGGCTCCCAGTCTTCATCCCCATTTGACAGATGAGGTTACTGAGGCACAGAGAAGTTAAGTGACTCGCCCACAGTCACACAGCTGACAGGTGGCAGAGCCGGGAGTCGAACCCATGACCTCCAATTCCGAAGCCCAGGCTCTTTCCACTGAGCCACGCTGCTTCCCCACCCAAAAGAATTAGCAGATACGTCCCTGTTTCTAACGAGCTTAGAGTCTAGAGAGGAAGACAGACATTAATGTCCATAAATCAGTAATTTATAATATATAGATTAAAGATATGCAGGGGGTTGGGGATGGGGAGGATATCAGTCGTCCAAAGGTTGCAGAGCCAAGGGTACAGATGATGCATAAGGGAGAGTGAGCTGAGGAAAAGAGGGCTTAATAGGGGAAAGCTTCTTAGAGGAGATGTGACCTTAATAAAGCTTTTGAAAAAGATGGAACTCCTTTTGGTTCCACTGAGCATTCACGCTATGCAGAGGGCCTCTAGTTCCAAAAGGTCTTTGCATCCAGGCCACCAGAGGCAGCTAGATGTCTGGACTGAGGAACGGCATGAGCTCAAGGGAAGAGCAAGGGGCTGGTAGCCAGGGGATCTGGTTTCCCAACCCAGCTTCTCCACTTGCCATTGTGTGACCTTGGGCAAGCCACTTCACTTCTCGGTGCCTCAGTTTCCTCAACTGCAAAATCGGGATTCAATACCTATTCCTATTTAGACTGTGAGCCCCATATGGGCCAGGGACTGTGTCCAACCTGGTTGATTTGTATCTACCCCAGGGCCTAGAACAGGGTTTGAAATATGGCCAGCACTTAACAGATACCAAAAAGAAAACCCAGAACCCAGAACGAATAATAATAACGATGGCCTTTGTTAAGCGCTTACTATGTGTGAAGCACTGGGGTAGGTACAAGATGATCAGGTTGTCCCACGTGGAGCTCACTGTCTTAATCTCCATTTTAAGATGAGGTAACTGAGGCACAGAGAAGTTAAGTGACTTGCCCAAAGACACACAGCTGACAAGCGACAAGCTGGGATTAGTACCCATGACCTCTGACTCCCAAGCCCATGGTCTTTCCACTGAGCCTTGCTGCTTCTCATCTCTCACTGTGCACAGGGCTTGGCATTTAAAATATGGCATAACTCACTCTTGGGCTGCACATCCACTGATAGCCCGTCTGTTTATTTTTCTTTAATCATATTTATTGAGGGCTTACTGTGTGCCGAGCACTTTACTAAGTGCTTGGGAAGTACAATAAAACAATAAAGAGAGGCGATTCCTGCCCACAGGGAGCTCAGGGTCTAGAGGTGGGGAGACAGGCATCAAAACAAATAAATCAGTCAATTCAGGAAATCAGATCCTCATTAAATCATGATTAAATGGTGGTGGCCTCTGCCGGGAAGCTAAAAACTAAATCTATCAGAAGGACTGAACTTCCTCCCATTTCAGGACAAATGCCTGCCCTTCCATTATCATCTATTTTCAATATCATAAATGAGAAGCATGATCTAGTGGATTAGGCACGAGCCTGGGAGTCAGAAGGTCATGGGTTCTAATCCCGGCTCTGCCACTTGTCTGCTGGGTGACCTGGGGCAAGTCCCTTGACTTCGCCTTGCCTCAGTTCCCGCATCTGCAAAATGGGGATTCAACATCTGGTCCCCCTCCTCCTTATACTGCGAGTCCCCTGTGGGATGTGATTACCCGATATCTATCACAGTGCTTAGTACAGCGCTTGTCACAGAGTAAGCACTGAAGAAATATCCCAGTTCTTATTTCCAGTGATTGGCATCTTGTAACCCTAGTGGAGGATGACCAGAGCTTTGCAGGTGGTCATTAAACTAAATCATATTAGGGAATGGAGAAGCATCGTGCTTTTCTTAGAAATAGGAGAATAGAAGTGAATTAGCACATCCTATTAGAGCTAGTTAAATAGGCTTTAGTGACCATGATTTCCCTTCTCTCTTCTCCAGTACCCACTCACTTTCTTCCCCTCTCCTCTCTGGTATCATATTATCATCACTTGGCTATTCGGGATCCAATGTGGACAGCATGTTGGTTATACAAATATAGAAATAAGAAAGGGTATTGTAAGCTAGTGCTTGCCCTCGAAACATTCAGTCTAGTTAAGAAACTGACATCAAGCATGGTGTATTTTCCTTTGAGAGGGACTTCAGTACTGTGCATCTCATGGGTGTCATCGGCTGTAATTGTTGCCGTGCTAAATATTCATGTATGAATAGTGTGGAATAAATTCTCTTGTAAATTGACAGAGGGCAAGTTAGACCTGTCCTTGAGTCTCTCATCTGCATCCTCATTTTTGAAAAACTGTCTAGTTTTTGTGTGTGTGAGCGCAGTATACTTAGTTAATTTAAGCAGAGAAAGCGATTTTTCGGATCACCAAAAAGCTTCTATCCAGGACTTTGAACCTAGTGTCAATTGCATATAATGAAGTGGACTTGAGTACATAAAATGGTATAAGAAATGGGGTACAGTCTTTGATTTTCTCTGACGAATGAACCTCTTTGGCGCATTTGGCACTGGGAACACACTTCTAGATTTTCATGGGGTTCTACCTTGTTGGGTTTTTTTTTTTTTGGTAGTATCTGTTAAGCGTTTTCTATCTGCCGGGCACTATGCTAAGCACTGGGGTAGATACAAGCTAATCAGATTGGACACAGTCCATGTGCCACATGGGGCTCACAGTCTTAATCCCCATTTTACAGATGAGGCAACTGAGGTACAGTGAAATAACGTGACTTGCCCGAGTTCACACAGCAGACTCGTGGCAGAGGCGGGATTAGAAGCCAGGTCCTTCTGACTCTGTGGTCTGTGCTCTACCCATTAGACCATGCTGCTTCTCTACTGTGTGCTTACTATGTTCAGAGTGCTGTACTAAGTGCTTGGGAGAGTACAATATAAAAACAGACACATTCCCTGCCCACGATTCATTCAATTGTATTTATTGAACGCTTACTGTGTGCAGAGCACTGTACTAAGGACTTGGAAAGTACAATTCAGAAACAAATAGGCACAATCCCTGCCCACAGCTGGCTCACAGTCTAGAAGAATGAGCTTCAGTCTAGAGGCGCAGCACTTGTGTGCATATCCATAATTTATTTATATTACTATCTGTCTTCCCCTCTAGAATGTAAGGTCGCTGTGGGCAGGGAATGTGTCTACCAATTATTACACTGTTATATTATGCTCTCCCAAAGGTTTATTATACAGTAGTCTACACATTTTTAAGTTCTCACTAAATACGACCGATTGATTGACTGATTCAGGGGTGCACACACCTCACTCTTTTGTCCTGTATCAATAGTTTGCCCATCGGACTGTAAGCATCCTCCTCTAGATTGTAAACTTGTGATGGGGGAACGTGTCTGCTAATTCTGTTGCATTCTCCCAAGCGCTTAGTATAGTGCTCCGCACATAGTAAGCATTCAATAAATCCCACCGATTGCATGACTGGACTGTTGCTTTTGTTTCGATGTGGAAAGGGATGGGGTAGAAATACGATGCTGGGTTTTGATCATTCCTCCTGCATGTCTCCTTACCCCACTGCAGGACTTAAATACCCCACTTCCTGTCTTAAAAAAAAATAACTTCACCACCTTAAGCCCTTAAATATACTCCCAGCGAGATGATCTGGCAGGGAGAGAAGGTGCTGATCTCTCTGCTTTCTGCCATACAAGCCTCACCCTCCAACACCTAAAGCTATTCAACTGTCTGCAGATTTTCCCCCATTAAATGTTGCTCCCAAAGAACAGGGAAACCTTGAATTATGAAAATGTTATGCCATCTCAAATCTAGAGTGAGAGGAAAGGCAGCAGTGGAGATACAATGCGGAGATGTTTTTCCGATCTCCAAACGCTAAGGCTTCTATTTGTCAGTTGATTGAAGAGGGGTCAGTTTTTACCATGTTCGTATGTGACTGAGTGTGCTTACCTGTGTTTTCTTTCTGTTGATCTCAGGAATGCTTGAGAAAGCTGTGCTGGAACACCAGCAAACTTTGCTTTCTCAGACAGAGTGGACAGGGAATGTATCCACCATCCTGGTTGGATTGTAGTCTCCCAAGCATTTAGAAGAGGGTTCTGCCCATGGTAAGCTCTCGCTAAATAGCATCGATTGATTTACTGATTACTTCAAGGAGTAATAGAGTGCTCTGTCTCTTCTCCTCACTCTATGACCCTGGTTTGCATTTGCCAATTGTTAATCTACACATTTCTATATTAACTTCCTCCCTCCACCCATCGACCCTCCCACACCTGAAAGAGCATGAGAGAGGATCCTCAAACTCATTTCCTGTGATGTTTTGCAGGTTCTTAATTCTTTCTACCCAATTATTTGAATATCTCTGGCCCATTACACCACTAGATCCTTGAGAGCAAGGAGGTAGATTTACCCTTTCAGCTGCTTTCAACCCATAAAAAGACCCTCCAAGTGCTCAGTGCAAATTATTACCCAGCTGACTAATGGCTAAATATCCAAAGGAGAAGGATAATGTTTGCTCTTCAGACTGATGCTAAGGGTCAACTCTCATTTACTCCATGGCTCATGATCCAAATTGTGGATCATCCTGGGTCCTTGATTTTTCTCTGTCTTCCTACTGCCTGGCCATTTCATTGCTCATTCACATCTCTGGCTGATTTAAAAAAAAAAAAGGAAAGAAAGCAAGCATCACTGTATTTGGTTATCTTGTTTACTTCTCTGAAAAATAGGCTTGGGATATGATGGGGTGAAAAAAGAAACTTGAAAACATACGATTCCACTTCTTGCTGTGACTCTTAGGACCACCCTCAACCCCACAGCACTTATGTACCTATCTTTAAATTACATTTTATAAATTATTTATTTATATTAGCAGCTGTTTCTCTAGACTGTAAGCTCTTTGTGGGTAGGGTACGAGTCTGCCGACTCTGTTGTACTGCCCCTTCTGGAGCGCTTAATACTGTGTTCTGCACATAGGAAGTGCTCAAAAGATACCATTGTTGTTATTTTTGTTGTTATGACCAGTGACATTACTGGGATATGTAGCAGAGTTTGAGGAAGAACTGTGATAAAGTCTGAAGGTAGAGGATGGGAAAAGAAGGCCTGAAAAACTCTCTACATTGTAAGTTTGTTGCGGTTAGGGAACGTGTCTGTTATACTGTTACATTGTACTCTCCCAAGCGCTTAGTATAGTATTCTGCCCACAGTAAGCACTCAATAAATACCACTGACTGACTGACTGACTGATCCCAGGCCCAGACAGAGGTCTAGCTGTGACCCCTAGATTCTAAACGATGATAGTTCACACAACCAAATAGAACCAGCATATTTCTGGGAGGAGGAGACCCTTGGATAAATTATGGCATTTGTTAAGCACTTACTATGTTCAAGGCCTGTTCTAATTGCTGGAGAATAACCACATCCCTGCATCAGTTGCAGAATGGCCCAACTTCAGCGATGGAGTCCTAAAGCTCACGAAGACGGAGGTTAGACGTCATAGAGCAAGGATAAACCCAAACAACCGGGCTGTGGAAAAATACCGGACTTGGTCGGTCGGGAGGGCACTTCCCAAGGCGATGATGTGCCCGAAGTCCCCTCTCTCTATTATCGTGCACTTAAAGCTCCCGCCCGAGCCCCCCTTTAGAGTAAACCGGCCCCACTTGTAAAGATGAGGCATTTCAGTTGTATTTATTGAACATTTAATGTACTCAAAGCGCTGTACTAAGTGCTGGGAGAGTACATTACAACAACAAACAGAAACACTCCCTGCCCACAACAAGCTCACAGGACAGACATTAATGTACATAATTAAATGGATAAATAAATAGGTATATTACAGATACAATACATTATACAGATATACATTCATCTCCATTTTACAGATGAGGTAACTGAGGCCCCGTTCAATAAGGCTTTGAAGTGGGGGAGAGCAATTATCTGTCTGATAGGAGGAGGGAGGGCGTTCCAGGCCAGAGGTAGGATGTGGATGAAAGATTGGTGAGATAGATGAGATAGACTTTTATCCCTTGCTATTAAGACTCATTCATTCATTCGTATTTATTGAGCACTTACTATGTGCAGAGCACTGTACTAAGTGCTTGGAAGAGTACAATAGAACAATAAACAGACACATTCCCTATCCATAATGAGATTACAGTCTGGAGGTGGGGAGGCTGACATCAATACAAATAAATAAAATACAGAGTTGTACATAAGTGCTATGGGTCTGGGAGGGGGGAAGAGCAAAGAGAGTAAGTCAGGGCGACACAGAAGGGAATGGGAGATGAGGAAAGAGGGGGCTTAGTCTGGGAAGGCCTCTTGGAGGAGATTTGCCTTCAAAAAAGCTTTGAAGGCAGGGGAGAGCAATTGTTGGAACCTGCGGGTGCCAGATCTCCCTGCTACGGCTGATTCACAGAGCCTTTGAGTCTCCCTCTGCTGATGGGAAGGTGAGCACCTACGCGTCCTGCTTCTGAATGAAGAAAGCCAAATACCCAACTATCGTCGGCTTGGTGCGGTCGCTCTAGCTCTGGGGTATCTCTCTGAAAACCTGTTACAGGACGTGACTGCATGTTTGAATGTTCTCTTCCCTTCTGGCTCCCTCCAACCCCAACCACCGGCCCAGATTTAGAGAGGTAACTTCAGAAGGAAATGGGGAGAATAATCTTGTGAGAAATGGACAGGAACCTCTTCTAACAGGGAGAGAGAGGGAGTAAGGACTGGAGTTAAACACTTGACCTCACAGGGTGGTTAACAGTAGAAGAAATTGGGCTCTTGAGGAGAGATGGCCAGACATTTTTAAATTATTCAGCCCGGCTCACATTAGGAAACCATTATAGAACCCAAGTATATAAAATGGCAAATTACTAATACCAACTTATACAATAAGGTAATAAAATAAATAATACATTAACGAGGTGGAGTACTCTGTATTCATAGGCAGTAATGGAGCTACAGTATATTTAGCGGTCCGCTGCAGAGACCATAAAAATGCATACATTAAGCAAGGAACGCGAGCCGTAGAAGGTTCATCTTGATCCTTCTGGTTTCTATTAGAGCTGGGATGTGGCGAGCTGTATTTGTCGCTTAAACCATTATCGACCCAGACAGGGCAGCCCGGATCTCGCGGACCGGCGGGAAAGTAGAGAGAACTTTGTTTGACAATACATTAGGGCCCTCAACAGTTTAAGCTCGCTCTCTGACCACAGCGGTCCTAGTTCTCGGATGTAGAATCCGCGAGAAGCAGCGTGGCTTAGTGGAAAGAGCATGGGCCTGGGAGTCAGAGGACCTGGGTTCTAATACCGGCTCTACCACTTGTCTGCTGTGTGATCTCAGGCCAGTCACTTCACTTCTCTGGGCCTCGGTTACCTCATCTGTAACGGGGAGTAAGACTGTGAGCCCTGAGTGAGACTGTGTCCAACCCGATTATTTTGTATCTGACACATAGTAGGCACTTAACAAATACCATTGTTATTCAGCTGCCCCATTTGTAAAATGGGGAGTAAATCCTTCTCCCTCTTACTTAGACTGTGATCCCCATGTGGGAGAGGGACTGCAACCAACCCGATTAACTTGTATCTACCCCAGCGCTTAGAGCAGAGCTTGTCACATAATAAGAACTTAGAAAGCACCAGAATTATCATTATTATTTGGTATTTGCCCCATCCTCAGCCCCACAGCACTTACGTACATATCTATCAATAATTATAACTAATAATTATAACAGTTGTGATATTTAAGTGCTTGCTAAGTGTCAAGCACAGGGGTAGATAAGAAATAATCAGGCTTTACATGGGGCTCACAGTCTAAGTAGAAGGTAGAACACCTATTGAATCCCCACTTTTTTCAGATGAGGGAACTGAGATACAGAGAACTTAAGTGACTTGCCCAAGGTTACACGGAAGTCGAGTGGCAGAGGAGGGATTTCAAACCAGGTCCTCTGACTCCCAGGCATGAGTCCTTTCCACTAGGCCTCGCTGCTGAGATGTAAAGAATAAAGGATCATTTACTTCTTGATGATATAACGGTGATGATAATTGCGGAATTTGTCAAGCCCTTACAATGTGCCAGGCACTGTGCTAAGCGCTGGGATAGAGACAAGATGATCAGGTCCCTAATGGGGCTCACAGTCAAAGTAGGAGGGAGAACGGGGATTGAATCCCCATTTTGCAGATGAGGAAACTGAGGCACACAGCAGTGAAGTGCTTTGCTCGAGGTTACATAGCAGTCAGGTGGCAGAGGAGGGATTAAAAACCAATTCCTCTGACTCTCAGGCCCGGGCTCTTCCCATTAGGCTATGCTGCTTCCCTGGTCTTGGTAAACTGGGAAAGCTTCTGAATTTTACAGAATCTAGCTACTCTCCAGAATGTGTCGAGTAATTGTGCAGGACTCCTAGGGGACAAGCTCCATTAATTACCACACTTCTGTAAAATGAGGATCGAATTAAATATCGGTTCCCCCTACCTCTTATGGGAGAGGGAATGCGTTTGGTGTAAACTCGTTATGGGCAGGGAATGTGTCTGCTAATTCTGTTGTACTGGACTTTCCTAAGCGCTTAATTTGGTGCTCTGCACATAGTAAGCGCTCAGTGAATACCAACGATCGATTGATTGATCTTATCATCTTGTATTTTTCCCAGCACACAGCACAGCACATAAATGCTTTTAATAATAATAGAAATAACAAATCCACTCAATCATCACGCATGGGGATAGTCAGGAGGGAGTCCCGGGACTTGTGAGTCAAATTTCACAAATATCAAGTGCTTACTACAGTGCTCTGCATCCAGTAAGCATTCAATAATTACCACTGATTGTTAAAAATTTCCTTTATTTTTTTAAAAAAGGTTTGGCTTCGAAAGCCAGGAATTGTCAAGGTGGTTTTCTTTAAACTGGCAGTCTTCTTGGGGGGAGTCAAAAAAGACACACGTCAGTTACTCTCTTACAGCTGCCTTATTCTGTGACTCGAAGCTCCCTTCTCCTGTCTTCCAAATCTCTGGCTTTAGTTACGGTGTGCTTTTGAATAATGAAGGTCCTCTCTCTTCCTTGAACTCTAAACACGAACACCGGAAAAATTAAATTGCTAACTTAACAAGATTTCTCTGGACCCGTCTACTTGGACATTTATTTATTGGGGGCACACTATTTTGTCCTCCAGTGCAGTGACTCTAGGCCTTACTCCCTCCTTAAGCCCTATATGATTTCACTAATCAGTAGAGTTGGGAAAATGTTTTACCCTTGACAGTGACCTATATTACAATTAAAGCTTATGATGTAGGTTTCCTATTTGCCCAAGGAGACAACAAGATTTGCTATGTAATTTGAGAAGCACTTACAATGCAGCTACTCATGTTGTAAGCTGATTATAAATAAAGTTCAGCGCAATTGCTTCCATCAGAATATCAGAATTCACAGTCGAATAAAGGGTATAACACTGATGTGGCGTTGCTCCTCGCTGCTACTATACATAAATCAGATTCTGTTTAGCAACTGCTGCATATCATGTTTATTAAACACCTTCTGGTTATTACATTGCAGGGTTCTAAAAATCCCTCGCAAAAAAATCTCTCCAAATCTTTTATACGTTGACTATTTTAAAAGTCTTTTCGGAGGTAAATAGGGACCTTTTGGGGGGAGGGACATTTGGGATGTTTGATGGCTTGTGTGGGTCAAGTGATTCTTTTCTCACTTGGCAAACAAAACCACTTGTTGGGTGTTACTGCCGGGGACGTCAGGTTCCACAGAACCAAGGCAAAATCAATCTTCTTTCTAGCACTACAAACGTGAATGTCTCCAAATGGGCTATCTGTCTCTGAAACCTGGCTGGGCAGAGAGAGCTTTGTTACTTTCCTGAGAGTTATAGCGTTAGGGATCTCATTTTTAAGTATCAAGTCTCATTACAAGAAATGATTCTTTCCAGGAAAAGACTTGAGAAAAATATTCTATTGATGGGACCTCTTCCCTTTATGTGGTTGATTTCCTCCGTCTGCGCCTTCATCTGTGTGCCGTACTTGTATCGCTTTTGAAGTCACTTGAATGCTATTTCCCGGCTTGGAGAATCTGGAATGACAGGATTCATTGTTTTGGGTACCAGTGTGTGCTCCGTAAAGGGGAAGCTGGAGAGCATGTGATAGCCTTTACTTCCCAGTATGCTGTGGGCCACCTGACAGTGTGAGGTGGAGCTTTTTAAAGCACAACGGGAGCAATTCTAGGTAGGAAATCAATTGCTCGTGACTTTTCCTCTGCCTAGGACACCCTCCTTTGGACTGCAAGCTTCTTGTGGGCTGGGAACATATCTACCACCCCTTTCTAGTGTACTCTCCTAAGCGCTTGGTATAGTACTCAATTAATATGATTGGTTGATGAATTAGCAGTTTGCTATACAATGTTACCATCCTCTTTAAAGCCCTCCTAAATAATAATAGTAATAATAATGTTGTTATTTGTTAAGCGTTTACTTTGTGCAGAGCACTGTTCTCAGCCCTGGGGTAGATCCAGGGTCATCAGATTGTCCCACGTGAGGCTCACAGTCTTCATCCCCATTTGACAGATGAGGTAACTGAGGCACTGAGAAGTTAAGTGACTTGCCCACAGTCACACAGCTGGCAAGTGGCAGAGCTGGGATTCGAACCCATGACCTCTGACTCCCAAGCCCAGGCTTTTTCCACTGAGCCACGCTGCTTCTCAAATAATAATAATGTTGGTATTTGTTAAGCGCTTACTACGTGCTGAGTACCATTCTATTCATTCATTCATTCAATAGTATTTATTGAGCGCTTACTATGTGCAGAGCACTGTACTAAGCGCTTGGGATGAACAAGTCGGCAACAGATAGAGACGGTCCCTGCCGTTTGACGGGCTTACGGTCTAATCGGGGGAGACGAACAGACAAGAACGATGGCAATAAACAGAGTCAAGGGGAAGAACATCTCGTAAAAACAATGGCAACTAAATAGAATCAAGGCGATGTACAATTCATGAACAAAATAAGGGAGATACAAGGTAATCAGGTTGTCCCACGTAGGGCTGACAGTCTTCATCCCCATTTTCCAGATGAGGTAACTGAGGCACAGAGAAGGGAAGTGACTTGCCCGAAATCACACAGCTGACAGGTGGCAGAGCCGGGATTTGAACTCATGACCTCTGACTCGCAAACCCAGGCTCTAGTCACTAAGCCACGGTGCCTCTCCTAAAGGTCACTTCATCTAGAAAGTCACCCCTGAATAATTCCTACCCTCTCTTCTTCCCCATATTTCTAACCCACCCAGGCACTTCAGCACATATGTATTCATCTATTTGTTATTTATCCTATAATCAATCAGTTAATCAATCAATTATATTTACTGAGCACTTGCCATGTGCAGAGTGCTGTACTAAACGTTTGGGAGAGTACAGCATAGCAATATAACAGACACATTCCCTGTCCACAGCGAGCTTACAGTCTAGACAGGGAGACGGACATTAATATAAATAAATCATCGATACGTACGTAGGTGCTGTGGGGCTGGATGGGGTGGTAAATAAAGGAGCGAGTCAGAGCGATGCAGAAGGAAGTGGGAAAAGTGGGCGTGAGGGCTCAGTCCGGGAAGGCCTCTTGAAGGGGATGTGTCTAAAAAGGCTTTGAAGGTGGGGAGAGTGATTGTCAGATACGAAAAGGGAGGGTTTTCCAGGCCAGAGGCAGGATGTGGGCGAGAGGTCACTGGTGAGATAGATAAGATCAAGGTACAATGAGTAGGTTGGCATTAGAGGAGCGAAGTATGCGGGCTGGGTTGTATTAGGAGAATAGGGAGGTGAAGTAGGAGGGGGTGAGCTGATTGAGTGCTTCAAAACTGACGGTAAGGAGTTTCTGTTTGAGGCACTGGTGGGTGGACAACCACTGGAGGTTCTTGAGGAGCGGGGAGACGTGGATTAAACTTTTTTCTTTCTGAAAAATGATCGGGGCATCAGCGTGTAATATGGACGGCTGTGGGGAGAAACAGGAAGCAGGGTCAGCAAAGAGCTAGATGGAGTAGTCCAGGTTCCTTCTCGAGTGCGGGAACCATGTCCTTTAGCTTCATTGACTCTCCTAAGACATTCAACTGCCCGTGGTATGTGCTCAGTAAGTATTAATAATAATAATATCGGTATTTGTTAAGCGCTTACTATGTGCAGAGCACTGTTCTAAGCGCTGGGGGAGATACAGGGTAATCAGGTCGTCCCACGTGATGCTCACCGTTAATCCCCATTTTACAGATGAGGTCACGGAGGCCCAGAGAAGTGAAGCGACTCGCCCACAGTCACACAGCTGACAAGTGGCAGAGCCGGGAGTCGAACCCATGACCTCTGACTCCGAAGCCCAGGCTCTTTCCACTGAGCCACGTAGATGAGTGGATTTCATTTATTCATGTCTGTCTCCTCCATTAGATTGTAAGCTCTTTGAAGGCATTTTCCTCCTACCGTAAGCTTCCAACTACATAGTATAATTCTCAGTAAGGGCTCAATCGGTATTTTTTAAATTAAAGAACGTAAGGACCCTTTTCAGGATACTGCATCTGCCTCTTTTCGCATTCCCCCGTTGGCCCTGGGCAAGTTGTATGGTTGCCTCAAGGCTGGGTGGGTATTTGTTGAGCACTTACTGTGTGCTGGGCACTGTGGTAAGCACTTGGAAGAGTACAACACAATATAACAGACACATTCCCTGCCCACAATGAGCTTACAGTCTAGAGGGATGCCAGAACCATCCATCTTTCTAGTGTTCCTCCTGGTCTTTTAGTTTTCCTCCCGTTTCCTCACCATCAGCCATCAATCCCAGAAAAAACAACAACCCAGAGAAAGAGCAGAGAAGGCTGACATGAAGTGGGTCCCGTAATGCAGGCTTTGTACCGCAAAAGCAGCAATCTAGGGGACTCTGGTGAGGTCCTGTTTAACGTGACGATATAAGTAAAGCTGTTAAATATGAGCTTTACGTTTTCTCACCCCCACCCCCTGGGGGTGCTGAAAGAACTGAATTGGATATAGAACCAAAGGAAACCTATGTTTTTTTGGTTTGAGTCTTCCACCTGAGAGAAGTCGCGGGGGACATTCAGCGAGAACAGGAGAAGACTATAAACGAGGCCAATCGGGTTTGACCACGAGGCGACTTTTCATTTACGTCGGGAAGACGAAGCTGAAACTCACATGGGTAAAACCGCAAGCATCTCTATAGATGTCGAAGGAAGACAACGGTTGTCTGATTCAGAGACCTCTTCCTCCGTAGGAGTTCTGCGGGCTGGTCTCGACGTCCAGCGTGCTCGTTCATACTGAGTCAGCTTCCTTCCTCGGAGGACGTCTGGGCTAAGATGCTTCAGAAAAGCTTGCCAGTTTTCTTCTCCTTGTCATAAGTGAAAATGAGGATCTGGTGATGGAGCTGGGGACTCGGAGAGAAAGGGCTTTTCCTTTTCCCTCCGTCCCCACCTCATCTCTCTCTCCAGAGTTGCCTTTGCCTGAACAGTCACAGGAGACGATCAGGCTTTGGTTTTCCAGTGACCAAGTTAAACTGGGAAGACAAGGCCTCGTCCCTTCCTCCCCATTTCATCTTTGTCAAATTGACAAGGAAAAAAGCTACCACTCAGTGGCACAATGGTCTCCCACCTCAAGGGGAGGGAAAATAAGGGAAATCATCAAACTACACAGAGGGAGGGCAAGAGCTAAAGTATAGGCAGTATGCTTCCAGGGCATACGTGCCCTTCCAAGGGAAAGGGGCTCTCTTTATTCTTTTAAATGGTATTTGCTAAGCACTTACTATGAGTCAAGGACTGTACTAAGTGCTGGGATAGATATAAGTTAATAATAATAATAATGTTGGTATTTGTTAAGCGCTTGCTATGTGCAGAGCACTGTTCTAAGCGCTGGGGCAGATACAGGGTCATCGGGTTGTCCCACGTGAGGCTCCCAGTCTTCATCCCCATTTGACAGATGAGGTCACTGAGGCACCGAGCAGTTAAGTGACTTGCCCACAGTCACACAGCTGACAAGTGGCAGAGCCGGGAGTCGAACCCATGACCTCCGATTCCGAAGCTCACGCTCTTTTCACTGAGCCACACTGCTTCTCCAGTTAATCAGTCTGGACACCCCCCCATGTCCCACATGGGGCTCAGAGTCTTAATCCCCATATGACAGATGAGGTAACTGAGGTACGGAGAGGTGAAGTGAGTTGTCCAAGGTCACGCAGCGGACAAGTGGCAGAGGTGGGATTAGAACCCAGTCCTTCTGACTATTCCTCGTGGGCAGGGGGCGTAACTACCAACTCCGTTATGTTGTACTTTCCCAAGCACTTAGCACACTGCTCTGCACGCAGTAAGAGCTCAATAGATACAAGTGATTGATAGATTTCAAGGTGCGATTGAGAAGAGTGGATGGCTCTCCTTTTCCGGCTGAGCATCTAGATCATATTTCCTATGTATTCCTCAAAGCTCGTTTTCTACGTTGCCATGAGACCTCTGTAGCCTCCAGATTTCCTGGATGGGAACTGGCGGAGAGAAAAGAGGGCTTTGGGGTTGGGGAAGTAGGAGGGGGATGAAGATGATCTTTTCTGACTTTCTGTGAGTCTTGCTTGGTGGCTTGTAGTCTCTGGAGCCTCTTTCTTTTGCATTGGGAGGGGTGCAGAGGGATGTACAAAACCCCAGGTCTCAGCCACTGGGGTCATTTCAAATCCCTCTGTGTTTTCCACAGGAGGAGGAGTAATTACCCTGGTAGTGTCCTGGCTGAATTCCAATCTGGGTGATTACATTCTGCCTACTTAAAATTCCCTCTCCAGGAAACACTGGAGAAGCAATTCTTCAAGACCCTCTCTTTTTTTAAAAAAAAAATACATCAACCACCCCACCGTCTCCCAAGCGAGGCACAGAATAGGAGACACCAGCTTTCCCTCCCCCCCGGCTCCCCCGACTAACACCCTCACCCCTGCCCTATTTCATTTTGTCTTTATGGCAAATGGAAGGTCTCTCTGGAAAAAGCGACAACAAAAAACACTTTTAAGAGGTTTCAAAATCCTCGAGGAAGAAAGATTTGATGGTCGGTGGGAGCATCTGTAGTCACAGACATCTTCTCACGCGGTGTTGTGATTTTCTTTCTAGCCTAATACGGCTAGCAGTCCACTGTGTTGTGAAATGACCCTCTTCCTATGTATCTGAAGCTCTTGGCTTGTGCCTGACACTGCAAAGCGGAGGTGTGCTGCCCTTCCCTCACTACAATGGCTGCTGCCTGTTGCACTGTCGTGCTTAATTACAGAATTTGAAATTGTTTTCTATCTTTTGGATGCTATTGGGAATGATGTATGGATAACAGCTTGAGAATTCAAATTATACTACAGATCAACATGACCCGAGAGAAGAAAAAATGTTTTGACTATTCCGCTAAACAAACCGGGATGGATGTCATAGAGAGTCTGTACACATGCAAATCTCCGTGTACATGATTTATCCTCATTTTAAGTGCCTTTATTAATTAAACTGCACCGGGACAGTCTAATGTTTGCATAATGTGGGGAACCAGGGAGTTTGGGACAAAATAAGGTGAATAAAAACCAAACTTTCCACTTTTTATACCGTTCATTTTTTCTCCCACTCTAGTGATGCATCAGAAATCCTGACTTCCTATTTTAACCGATCCGAAAGAACTACAACAAGCCCCTGATTTACAGGAGAATAGTCCTCTGTGAAACACAGAGAAGCAGCCAGAGTAAAGTTGTAAGCTCAACTAGGCATATATGCGAGGATGATATACAGAGAGATTTTCTTCAATCACACTATCTATAGATCAAAATCCATTTCAACCTCCACGTATCGTAACATAAAAATCCAGGAGCTTCTCTTCCGGAGAAACCTCGTACACGTGTGTGTGTCTGTGTTGTGTGAGTATCTGTATTTATCTATCGGTATTTTTTAATTAAAAGACAACTGTCCTCTCCAAAATTCCCCTATGCAACATCTTTGCTACTAGACTGGTTTGTAATGGTATTAGTTAAGTACTTACAATGTGCCAGGCACTTTACTTAACACTGGAGTAGATACAAGATAATCGTGTTGGACACAGTCCCTGTCCCACCTAGGGCTCCCAGTCTTAATCCCCATTTTACCGATGAGATACGGATGAGGCACAGAGACATTAGGAATCAGTCAGTGATATTTACTGAGCGTTCACTAAAAGTGTGGGAGAGTACAATAAAACAGAGCGGGTAGACACATTCCCTGACCACAGCAAGCTTTAAGTCACCCGCCCAAAGTTCACCCAGCCGACGTGGCGGAGCAGGGATTAGAACCCAGGTCCCCTGATTCCCAGGCCCAGGCTCTTTCCATTAGGCC